>NW_025920269.1:212809-346423 GCF_902686445.1 Sciurus carolinensis | reverse complement strand
TAAACAGATATTTATAAAATTTGAAATGCACCCAGTAGGTACAGATACATGTTGAAATCTGGTGGAGCTAGTCAAATTTGCATTTGAGACTGTGTGCTGAAATTTTTAGTTTGACAAATGTGAGCCAGTAAATAATTGCAATGCCCTGCAGCAGGGACTGTAAGCAATTTACAACATGTGAATTAACAGGAGAGTAAACAAAGTGCATAGGAACTGAGGGACTGAATGGTTCTTTGCATCCAGGGACAGGACAAATTCTGAGGAAGAAGTGCCACCTGCACTGAGCTAAGAGAAGGGACAGGATTTTGATATATAGTAAAGTATATTTTAGTATTTAATAGATCTGCTTGTTAGGAAACAGAAAGTATATTCAGGAAAAGACCTGGTGATAGATGAAGTCTGAAAAGGAGGTATGAGCCATGAATAGATCCACCTTAATCTGCTGTTATACCTTCAGACATGATATCCATGTGAAGAAAGAACTCAATAGAAAGTGGAAGGAACAGGAAGATAGGAGAAAATTATTACACTATTTCAAATACTGAAGGGACAGTGTACATAGGAATGAATTTGGAAGATATTTCATAGAAAAGATTGAGAAGAACTTCAGTTTGGTTTGAGGAGTAAATAGGTAGTAAAAATGAGGAAGAGAGCAACTGACTAAGTGACTACAAGGCTGGCAATGTTTTAGGAAATATAGCTAATATGCATTTAGGTCTTCCTATGTGCCAGAGTCTGGAACACTCATCATGTCTTCTTATTTAATGCTACCAGTACTTCTGTTGTAAAGATGAAGAAACAAAGGCACAGAGACATTGCCCAGTTTATTCAAGATCACACACTAAGTGGCAGGACCTGATTCAAATTTAGTTTGTATTCTTTACCACTACTCTCACTGACTTAGAGCACCAGGAAGAGGAGTTTTATTGGAAAAGAAGCATTGGTTGGGGACAATTAAAATGGAAATGGTTGTCAAGTCCAGGTATGACTGTGGAGAAAAGTAGGCTGAGGACATAAGTCTGAACTATGCTGAAATGTAAAAATTTCTGTGTTCCCCCCTGCCTCCCATCACCCACTCCCCAACACAATACACTGCCCTCAGTCAGTAACTGATATGCCTTTCTGTCAAACATATTTTCTTCTTGGTTTCTAAAAGCTGACCTCAGTTATTTCAGGCCAGTCATCCCAAACATCCTTCTGATGCTACAGGGTTGGTCTGTCCATTCTTACTCTATAGATTAGATGCTGACAGACAGGAAATGAAATAAAATAAAAATCCAGTGACAAATGGGTTCCAACCTGAAGCATTGGGCTCCAGCTTTGCTTTAAGCTTCTGCCAAACATGTGTCCTCAACATTAGCTACTTACTGGACCACCTGTAGGATCTCTTATATTTATTATAATTTGCACTTTTATCACTCCCATTTTATTAAATAATCATCCTATGGAGAAAAAATTGGGGACTGTAGTAAAGAGCCAATAAAAAGGAGAAACATGCTAATAAATACAGGCTAATCGAGAACTGTGACAATGAAGTGCAAAAAATAAGAAGATGGGGCAAAAATCAGTGATGTCTTTTAAAACATCAGGCAAGATGAATAAAACCAAAATGGATTCTTTTGAAAATATAAACAAGATAGACAAAGACCCAAACTGGAAATTAAAAAAACAACTGACAATGAAAATTCAAGACCTGCTCTCCTTCAGTGTTCACTTCAACTCAATGAAAATAGTAGCTAGGAGAATAATTAAAGAGTTTAATGTATACGTGAAGAATTTAAAAACACAGTTGAAGTGGATAACATTTTAGAAAAAAATTAAAAATTTAAAGCACAAGGAAAGAAACAGAACCTTGAATACACCAATAACCATTGAATACATTGAAACAGTAATTAAGACACCCTTTAGCTACTGCCAAAGTAAGAACTTGGGCAATTTAGTACAGATAAATTCCAATCAGAGCTTAAAGTTAGGTATTGTTGCTTATTAGCTGTGGCCTTTATGTAATCAGAATTTTAACTGTCTGCTCATGTGTAAATTGAAGATAATTAAATTTACTTTGTAGCCCCTAGATATCAAATGAAATGACAGCCCTTGATAAGCAAGAAATCACAGATGTAAATAAGTTACTGAAATAGGTTGAAAGGTGCAAAAATATATTTACTTGTTCTACAAATATTTATTGTACTTCTAACAGGTGTCAGGCTCTGCAGTTTGATATTTGGTGCTGAAATTTTATATTTAAACTTACTTCAGGCTAAATAGGAATTATGCTTCAAGACAGTATAGAGAATAATTTTGACACATATCATCATAGGCAATAAAATATCTAGGTGCAGAGAGTCAGGTATTAATAGGAGGCCTTTACCTCAACTTGTTCAGTTGGGAGCACAAATGATGTATTTGCTTCAGATCTGACACTTGTCACTAAACTGTATACCTTTTTATCCTGCTATTTATCATCTTAGTTGGTAGCAATACAGAAATTAACTTTATTTTGTTTTTTCTTCTTATGTGTCATCTTTCTAATAAATTTGATATTATTTATGAACAAAAAATTTTTTAGAGATTGGAGTTATAGTTCAGTTGTAGAGAACTTGTCTAGCATGTGTGGGGCACTGGATTTGATTCTCAGCACCACATATGAACAAATAAATGTCCATTAACAACTAAAACAAAAAAAAAACTATTTGTGCACAATGAGTCTAAATGTATTCTGCTGTCATGTATAACTAAATAGAACCAATAAAAATATTTAAAAATACTTTTTCAACTCTAAAAGAGATACTTCTAAATAACTCAAGATAAACAATCCTCATTTTTAGTTTTCTGAGAAAAATCTTTAGAGTTCTCTGGAAAACTGATGACAAATTATAAAATATAGTATTAGAAATTACCAATTTATAAAGTCTGATTTAGAATTTTCTTCCTCAATATTTGAAGCAGATCAGCATTCCTAGATAGCCTAGAACTTTTTAAAAACAGTATTTGAATATGCTTTAGTAACATCTAAATTATGAACTTTTTTCTAGTAATTTATCATATAGAAAAATTAAGGACATTTTATGGGCTTTATTCTTCTTTGCTCTAGGTAATCTTGCAATTTTCATCTGAAAATTAATCTATACAATGGACTGGCAAATGATCCATCACAAAATGACAATCCATTTTATATATAACCAAATTACTGTGGTTAGTTTGGGAATATAAGAAACCCCATTTTCCCAGGGAATTTGTAGTAATTATTTTAATTTGTCCCCTGAAGTTCCTCATACTGCTTAACATCCACATGCCAGTGCCAATCCCCAGTCTGGACAGAGCTGCTTCTCCAGTACTTCTTAGAGCTCTCAGAAATCCTGATGATGTTTGACTGCAATTAAGTGATCATTAATTGATAAAATTTGTCCCTCTTGGCTAGTTTAGTTGTGTCATGAGAAGAACATTTTAAAATCCTTTGTCCATTTGGTTTACAATTCTCAAACCATGGGTAGTCTACATTTATCTTAGCATTTTAAAAACTGTTTTTTATATATTCAAGTATATATGAAAATTTGTATTGCATTAAGTGAATTTTAATGTTTATGTTTTTATATGCTCTTAGTTCTTAAGCACGGAACACTGTTGACAGTGAAGAAATTTTCTTAATATTTTTATTGTAAATAATAAGGATGTGAACCAATTTCCTTTTTTTTAATAATTTTTTCCCTTCCCCCCACCCCTCCCACCCCTCATTTCCCTCTATACAGTCCTTCCTTCCTCCATTCTTGCCCCCCTCCCTAAACCTAACTCTAACCCTAACACTAAACCCTCCCACCCCCCATTATGTGTAATCATCCACTTATTAGCGATATCATTCTTCCTTTGGTGTTTTGAGATTGGCTTATCTCACTTAGCATGATATTCTCCAGTTTCATCCATTTGCCTGCAAATGCCATAATTTTGATATTCTTTATGACTGAAAAATATTCCATTGTATATATATACCACATTTTCTTTATCCATTCATCAATTGAAGGACATCTAGGTTGGTTCCACAATCTGGCTATTGTGAACTGAGCAGCTATGAATATTGATGTGGCTGTATCTCTGTAATATGCTGATTTTAAGTCCTTTGGGTATAGGCCAAGGAGTGGGATAGCTGGGTCAAATGGTGGTTCCATTCCAAGTTTTCTAAGGAGTCTCCATACTGCTTTCCAGAGTGGCTGCACTAATTTGCAGCCCCACCAGCAATGTATGAGTGTATCTTTCTCCCCACATCCTCGCCAACACCTGTTGTTGCTTGTGTTCTTGATAATCGCCATTCTAATTGGGGTGAGATGGAATCTTAGGGTGGTTTTGATTTGCATTTCTCTTATTACTAGAGATGTTGAACATTTTTCCATATGTTTGTTGGTTGCTTGTAGATCTTCTTCTGTAAAGTGTCTATTCATTTCCTTAGCCCATTTGTCGATTGATTATTTGCATTCTTGGTGTAGAGTTTTTTGAGTTCTTTATAGATTCTGGAGATTAGTGCTCTATCTGAAGTATGATTGGCAAAGATTTTCTCCCACTCTGTAGGCTCTTTCTTGGCATTGCTGATAGTTTCCTTTGCTGAGAGAAATCTTTTTCGTTTGAATCTATCGCAGTTATTAATTCTTGCTTTTATTTCTTGTCCTATGGGAGTCCTGTTGAGGAAGTCTGGTCCTAAGCCGACATGTTGAAGCTCTGGACCTACTTTTTCTTCTATAAGATGCAAGGTCTCTGGTCTGATTCCGAGATCCTTAATCCATTTTGAGTTTAGTTTCGTGCATGGTGAGAGATTTGGGTTTAGTTTCATTCTGTTGCATATGGATTTCCAATTCTCCCAGCACCATTTGTTGAATAGGCTATCTTTTCTCCATTGCATATTTTTGGCACCTTTGTCTAGTATGAGAAAATTGTATTTATTTGGGTTTGTGTCAGTGTCCTCTATTCTGTACCATTGATCCACCTTTCTATTTTGGTACCAATACCATGCCTTTTTTGTTACTATTGCTTTGTAGTAGAGTTCAAGATCTGGTATTGCAATACCCCCTGCTTCACTCTTCCTGCCAAGGATTGCTTTAGTTATTCTGGATTTTTTATTCTTCCAGATGAATTTCATAATTTCTTGTTCTATTTCTGTAAGGTACATCATTGGGATTTTAATTGGAATTGCATTGAATCTGTATAGCACTTTTGGTAGTATGGCCATTTTGACAAAATTAATTCTTCCTATCCAAGAACATGGGAAATCTTTCCATCTTCTAAGATTTTCTTTAATTTCTTTCTTTAGTGTTCTGTAGTTCTCATTGTAGAGGTCTTTCACCTCTTTTGTGAGATTGATTCCCAAGTATTTTTTTTTCAAAGCTCTTGTGAATGGGGTAGTTTTCCTAATTTCTCTTTCTGAAGATTCATCGCTTATGTATAAGAATGCCTTAGATTTATGTGCATTAATCTTATATCCCACTACTTTACTGAATTCACTTATGAGATCTAAAAGTTTTCTGGTGGAATTTCCTGGTTCCTCTAAGTATACAATCATATCATCAGCAAATAGGGATAGTTTGAGTTCTTCTTTTCCTATTCATATCCCTTTAATTTCTTTGGTCTGTCTAATTGCTCTGGCAAGAGTTTCAAGGACGATATTGAATAGAAGTGGTAAAAGAGGGCATCCCTGCCTTGTTCCAGTTTTTAGAGGGAATTTTTTCAGTTTTTCACCATTTAGAATAATATTAGCCATGGGCTTAGCATAGATGGCCTTTAAAATGTTAAGGAATGTTCCCACTATCCCTATTTTTTCTAGTGTTTTCAGCATGAAGGGGTGCTGTATTTTATCAAATGCTTTTTCTGCATATCGAAATAATCATGTGATTCTTGACTTTAAGTCTATTGATATGGTGAATTACATTTATGGATTTCCTGATGTTGAACCAACCTTGCATCCCTGGGATGAAACCCACTTGATCATGGTGCACTATCTTTTTAATATGTTTTTGTATGCGATTTGCTAAAATTTTGTTGAGAATTTTTGTGTCGATGTTCATTAAGGATAATTGGTCTGAAATTTTCTTTCCTCGATGTGTCTCTGTCTGGTTTAGGTATCATGATAATATTGGCTTGATAGAATGAGTTTGGGAGGGTTCCCTCCTCTTCTATTTTATGGAATACTTTGAGAAGTATTGGAATGAGCTCTTCTCTAAAAGTTTTGTAGAACTCAGCTGAGAACCAATCTGGTCCTGGACTTTTCTTTGTTGGTAGGCTTTTGATGACTTCTTCTATTTCATTACTTGAAATTGGTCTATTTAAATTGTGTATGTCCTCCTCGTTCATTTTAGGCAATTCATATGTCTCTAGAAACCTGTTGATGTCTTTGAAATTTTCTATTTTGTTGGAGTATAGATTTTCAAAATAGCTTCTAATTATGATTTGTATTTCAGTCGTGTCTGTTGTGATATTTCCTTATTCATTCCGAATTTTAGTGATTTGGGTTTTCTCTCAACTTCTCTTTGTTAGTGTGGCTAAAGGTTTATCAATTTTGTTTATTTTTTCGAAGAACCAACTATTTATTTTGTCAATTTTTTGTATTGTTTCTTTTGTTTCAATTTCATTGATTTCAGCTCTGAGTTTAACTATTTCCTGTCTTCTACTACTTTTGGTGTTGGTCTGTTCTTCTTTTTCTAGGGCTTTGAGCTGTAATGTTAGGTTGTTTATTTTTTGAGTTTTACCTCTTTTATTAAATGCGTTCCATGAAATAAATCTTCCTCTAAGTACTGCTTTCATAGTGTTCCAGAGATTTTGATATGATATTTCTTTGTTCTCGTTTACCTCTAAGAATTTTTTGATTTCCTTCCTAATATCTTCTGTTATCCATTCATCATATAATAGCATATTGTTTAATCTCCAGGTGGTGGAGTAGTTTCTCTTTATTACTCTTTCATTTATTTCTAACTTCAATCCATTATGATCTGATAGAATACAAGGTAGTGTCTCTATCTTCTTGTATTTGCAGACATTAGCTTTGTGGCATAATATATGGTCTATTTTAGAGAAGGATCCATGTGCTGCTGAGAAGAAAGTGTATTCGCTCTTGGTTGGATGATATATTCTATAAATGTCTGTTAAGTCTAAATTATTGATTGTGTTATTGAGATCTATGGTTTCTTTCTTCAATTTTTGTTTGGAAGATCTGTCCAGTGGTGAGAGAGGCGTGTTAAAATCACCTAGTATTATTGTGTTATGGTCTATTTGGTTTCTAAAATTGAGAAGGATTTGTTTAACATACATGGATGAGCCACTGTTTGGGGCATAGATGTTTATGATTGTTATATCTTGATGATTTATGCTTCTCTTAAGCATTATGAAATGTCCTTCCTTATCCCTTCTGACTAACATTGGCTTGAAGTCCACATTATCTGAAATGAGGATGGATACTCCAGCTTTTTTCCTGAGTCCATGTGCATGGTATGTTTTTTCCCATCCTTTCACCTTTAGTCTATGGGCATCTTTTTCTATGAGGTGAGTCTCTTGCAGGCAACATATTGTTGGATCTTTCTTTTTAATCCAATCTGCCACTCTATGTCTTTTGATTGATGAATTCAGGCCATTAACATTCAGGGTTTTTATTGAGATATGATTTGTATTCCCAGTCATTTGGTTCATATTTAAAATTTTATTTATTTATTTATTTATTTTTTGACACATCTTGGTTCCTCCTTTATTTGACAGTTCCTTTAGGATAATTCCTCCCTTTGCTGATTTGCTTCTTTGTTTTTTATCTCTTCCTCATGAAATATTTTGCTGAGAATGTTCTGTAATCCTGGCTTTCTTTTTGTAAATTCTTTTAGCTTTTGTTTATCGTGGAAGGATCTTATTTCATCTTCAAATTTGAAGGTAAGTTTTGCTGGGTATAAGATTCTTGGTTGGCATCCATTTTCTTTCAGAACTTGAAAAATGTTTTTCCAGGCCCTTCTAGCTTTTAGGGTCTGGATTGAAAAATCTGCTGATATCCATATTGGTTTCCCCCTGAATGTAATTTGGTTCTTTTCTCTCACAGCCTTTAAAATTCTGTCTTTATTTTGTATGTTAGGTATTTTCATTATAATGTGCCTTGGTGTGGGTCTGTTGTAATTTTGTGTATTTGGAGTCCTATAAGCCTCTTGAACCTGATTTTCCATTTCATTCTTCAGATTTGGGAAATTTTCTGATATTATTTCATTGAATAGATTGTTCATTTCTTTGGTTTGTTTCTCTAAGCCTTCCTCAATCCCAATAATTCTCAAATTTGGCCTTTACATGATATCCCATAGTTCTTGCAGATTCTGTTCATGATTTCTTACCATCTTCTCTGTTTGTTCAACTTTGTTGTTGAGGTTAAATATTTTGTCTTCAATATCTGAAGTTCTGTCTTCCAGGTGTTCTATCCTATTGGTTATGCTTTCTATGGAGTTCTTTATTTGGTTTATTGTTTCCTTCATTTCAAGGATTTCTGTTTGGTTTTTTTTCAATATCTCTAACTCTTTATTGAAATGATCTTTTGCTTCCTGAATTTGCTCTGTTTACTGTCGATTGGTGCGATCATTCAATGCCTGCATTTGCTCTTTCATCTCATCGTTTGCTTCCCTAATCATTTTAATTATGTACATTCTGAACTCCCTTTCTGTCATTTCTTCTGCCATGCTGTCGTTGGATTCTATTGACGTAACATCTAGATTTGTTTGGGGCATTTTCTTCCCTTATTTTCTCATAATGTTCAGGAATCAGTGGGCCATTAAGATATTGCAGATTTTCTCTATCGACTTATAATGTCCCTGAAGATTGCTAGTATATCCCCTCTTATCCTTCAGTAGCCTGAAGTCTTGGAGGAAGTTGATAATGCAGAGCTCCATGAAGAAGCTGCCTCTCTAGGGGTGGTGACCCTCAGGTGGGGTATATTCCCTGCTAGTTGTCAGAGGTGCCTCCACTTGTTGACCAATGGTCATCCAAAGGGGAACTAGGCTGCGGGCTGAGGCAAGGCCTGTTTGTGCCTGTGTCTCTGGTTTTACCGTCCCTGTGGGAAAACCTCTCCCGGCAGGGAAGACTCACTCGGTGGGGACGTCTCGCTGGTCAGTTCCCCTCCTAGAGGTTCCCCTCAATCTACAACTACCGCCTTGGGCTGGGCTGTCTTCCTCTGCAATGTTCCCAGGGGCCTGGACCTACCTCCTGGGCCTGGGAGCCTCACCCTCCACAGGCAAGTCTCCTTAGGCTGCCTCTCCCAGAGAATCTGCCCGCAGTCCTGGAAACTTCACTCTGCCCCTAGGCGTGTCTCTGTGCGGGTCTTCCAGAAAGAAGCTGCCTATCTCCTGGGACCCTGCTCTGCACCTAATTGCCTGGCTATGTGGCCCCTCCTCTGAGCCACCACCTGGAGCCCCATACAATAGCTCTGATACCCAGAGACCCGCCACACTCCTCCTCCTCCGGACAGCCACCCGGTTTCTGACGCAGTCACTAGGAGTTCAAGCAACTCACTTCGCGTCTCCTCCTCCCGCCAACCGCCCGTAGCCCTAGTCAGTCACTCCAAGCCCAAGTGACCCGCCCTGTTCCTCCTCCTCCTCCTCGGGGTAGCCCCCCGGTTGTTCAGGAGCGGTGGCTCCGAGACCAAGCGACCCATCGCGCTCCTCCTGCAGGCAGGCCACCGGTGTTCAGGAGCGGTCACTTTGATTGCAATCAACTCACCACTCGCCTCCTCCTCTGGTGACCGCCTGTGGCTCTGATGCAGTCACTCCTAGACCAAGCGACCCACTGCGCTTCTCCTCTTCCTCCGGGTAACCCCCCGGTTTTTGGAAGCAGTCGTTCTGAGTCCAAACAGCTCGCGATGCAGCTCCTCCTCTGGCAACTGCCTGTGGCTCTGATGCAGTCACTCCTAGATCAAGCGACCCGCCGCGCTTCTCCTCTTCCTCCAGGCAGCCTCCCGGTGTTCAGAAGCAGTCCCTCTGAGTCTAAACAGCTCACCACACAGCTCCTCCTCAGGCAGCTGCCAGGAGCCCCAGTGGTTGCTCCGAGTCCAAGCACTGTGCTGAGCCGCCTCCTCTATGATGATCCCAGTTGTCCGTGTTTACCGCTCCAGTGGGGGGAGGGGTGTCTTGCCGAGCAACTCTACTTCACAAAGTCCCCTGCATTTTCGGGGCTACCGCCCCATCCAGGATGCATCCCCAACGGAAGAGACTCACCCGGCGGCTTTGAGTTGGTCCCAAGTCTCTCACTATCTCCTCTTTTGAATCCTGCGTCCTGGAGCAACGTGAAATGCAGCCGCCCTCTAGGCCGCCATCTTGAAACCTCCCCAATTTCCTTTTCAATTCTGCAAATGCTGAACTGTGCTTGTATACACACTATAACCAACTCTGACTTTTTTTGCATTTAGTTTTATGTAAAAGATTTATATATTTTTTATTAATAGAAAAGATTTGAAAAACAAAAATTAGTATCAAACAACTGTCTAGAAGTTTTTATTATTCTTTACAAGTAGGCAAAATATGAAAATATTTATATCACTTTTTCTTTTTAGCTTTCAATTGTATAAGAATTGCCTTAGAATCTCTTGTCAATTGAAATTAAGTAAATGTGATGCACAAGTAACATTTTTATAAGAGTAAACTAAGCCATACTTAGACAATAAACATTCATATAACAAAACATTCTTTCTTTCTCTTTCCTTCTTTCTTTCTTTCTTTTTATTTATTTTTATTGTAAACAAATGGGATACATGTTTTTTCTCTTTATGCATGAAGTAAATGCATACCATTTGTGTAATCATACATTTACATAGGGTAATGATTGATTAATTCTATTATTTTTCCCTTCTCCCCCACCCCTCCCAACCCTCTTTTCCCTCTATACAGTCCCTCATTCCTCCATTCTTACCCCCTCCCAACCCCCCATTATGTATCATCATCTGCTTATCAGCAAGATCATTTGTCCTTTATTTTTTTGAAAGATTGGCTTATCTCACTTAGCATGATATTCTCCAATTTCATCCATTGGCCTGCAAATGCCATAATTTTGATATTCTTTATGACTGAAAAATATTTCATTGTATATATATACCACAGTTTCTTTATCCATTCATCAATTGAAGGACATCTATGTTGGTTCCACAATCTGGCTATTGTGAATTGAGCACCTATGAACATTGATGTGGCTGCATCTCTGTAGTATGCTGATTTTATGTCCTTTGGGTATAGGCTGAGGAGTGGGATAGCTGTGTCAAGTGGAGGTTCCATTCCAAGCTTTCTGAGGAATCTCCACACTGCTTTCCAGAGTGGCTGCACTAATTTGCAACCCCACCAGCAATGTACAAGTGTACCTTTTTCCCCACATCCTCACCAACACCTCTTGTTCCTTGTATTTTTGATGATCACCATCCTAATTGGGGTGAGATGAAATCTTAGGGTAGTTTTGATTTGCATTTCTCTTATTACTAGATATGTTGAACATTATTTCATATATATTTTGACTGGTTGTAGATTTTCTTTGAAGTGTCTGTTCATTTTCTTAGCCCATTTGTTGATTGGGTTATTTGTATTCTGGGTGGCTGCCAGAGTTCAGACCTAGCAGGGGTTGGGAGTCCTAGGTGGATGGGAGGTGTCAATGTGGTGGAGAAATAGCACACAGAGACACCAAGTGTTCTGAGGCTGAATCTGTCTTTATTTCTTCTGCCAACCTTTTTATAGATATTTTTCTTTAGTAATGATTATATCATTTTTGGTTAGTTTAAAACAAGAAAAACCTTGAAAAGTACAATCTATACTTCTTCTCAAAGTACATATTCTCTCTGTATGACAGTCCAGACAAAAACAATCTTATTTCCCAGCTAGATTAAAACAACCCCTTTTCCCTGCTAAACTGAAACAAACTTGTCTCACACGTAAACTGAGGGCACCATGGTCTTTGACCTTTAGAACAAATATATCACTAGATTTTCTGAGAAACCACCCCCACCATGAATTCCAGTGTTTAACAGTGAAAAGTTTTTACTATTATTAAAGGATAAAGAAATCAACATATAATTAAAATTTAGTCTATTCTAATTTCATATAATGGCAGACTATGATCTTATTCTGATTCTCAAAGAATTAGACTAAACATAGGAAAAGCACAAGTTATATTTATAACTAACCTAAATGTTTTTATTATGTAAAGTATCTCTAGAATCAACTATTGAAACCAGGAAAGCAACAAAAGTTAAACAGCACATCCAAGCTCAGAGGAATGCCTCTTTATCCATCTATTATTATACTAAAGCAATCACAGACTCCTTTAAACTCAAGCACTGCCACAATTGTTTATTTTCATATATTTTCTCTATGTACTACTGCCAAATTTTTATTGTGCACCATTTTGTGTCCCAATACAATAAAACCTTCCCAATGTTTTCCAATAAGTTTCTTAATGATATATTGATTATTAATATTAAAAAGCAACTACACATGGAGACATGACATGCCTATGGCTCCCAAGAGGAAGGAAAATCAACAAAACTGTGTCCAGTGTTGAGTCCTTTATTCCAACAGAAAATTTCAAGTGTTGGATCCCCCAATAGACCATGTCAAGTGTTAGAGGGGCAGGAAATAGATGTGGCAGTTTTTTGAATTTTTTATATATTCTAGAAATGAGTGTTCTATGTGAAGTATGAGTGGCAAAGATTTTCTCCCACTCTGTAAGTTCTCTCTTTGCATTGCTGATAGTTTCCTTTCCTGAGAGAAAGCTTTTTTAGTTTGAATCTATCCCAGTTATTGATTCTTGTCTTTATTTCTTGTGCTATGGGACTCCTGTTAAGAAAGTCTGTAAGCTGACATGTTGAAGATTTGGACCTACTTTTTCTTGTATAAGATAAAGGGCCTCTGATCTGATTCCAAGTTCTTTGGTCCATTGTGAGATGAATTTTGTGCAGGATGAAAGATAGGAGTTTAGTTTCATCCTGTTGTGTATGGTTTTCCAGTTTTCCCAGCACCATTTGTTGAAGAAGCTACTTTTCTCCATTGTATATTTTTGGCACTTTTGTGTAGAATGAGAAAATTGAATTTTTTTGGATTTGTGTCCATGTGCTCTATTCTGTACCATGATCTACCTGTCTATTTTGGTGCCAATATGATGCCATTTTCGTTACTCTTACTTTGTAGTATATTTGAAGATCTGGTATTGCGATACCCCCTGTTTCACTCTTCCTGCTAAGGATTGCTTTAGCTATTCTGGGTTTCTTATTCATCCAGATGTATTTCATGATTGTTTGCTCTATTTCTGTAAAATACATCATTGGGTTTTTAATCAGAATTGCATTGAATCTGTATAGCACTTTTGGTAGTATGGCCATTTTGACAATATTAATTCTGCCTATCCAAGAACATGGGAGATCTTTCCATCTTTTAAGGTATTCCTCAATTTCTTTCATCAATATTTGTAGTTCTCATTGTAGAGATCTTTTACCTCTTTGGTTAAATTGATTCCCAAGTATTTTATTAATTTTGAGGCTATTGCAAATTGAGTTGTTTTCCTCATTTCCTTTTCAGATGTTTCATCGCTTGAGTATAAAAATGCTTTAGATTTATGTGTGTTGATTTTATAGCCTACTATTTTGCTGAATTCATTGATGAGGTGTAGAAGTTTTCTGGAGGAGTTTCATGGATGCTTTAAATATAGAAACATGTCATCAGCAAATATTGACAGCTTAAATTCCTCTTCTCCTATTCATATCCCTTTAATTTCTTTAGTCTAATTTCTCTGCCTAGTACTTCAAGAAGAATGTTGAATAGAAGTGGTGAAAAAGGACATACCTGTCTTGTTCCCATTTTTAAAGGGAATGCTTTCAGTTTTTCTCCATTAAGAATGATGTTGACCATGGGTTTAGCATAAATAACCTTTACAATTTTCAGGTATGTTCCTACTATCCCTATTTTTTTCTAGTGTTTTGAGCATGAAGGGGTGTTGTATTTTGTCAAACGCTTTTTCTGCATCAATTGAAATAACCATATGATACTTATCCTTAAGTCTATTGACATGATGGATTACATTTGTTGATTTATGGATTTTAAACCATCCTTGCATTCCAGGGATGAACCCCACTTCATCGTGGTGCACGATTTTCTTAATATGTTTTTGGATATGGTTTGCCAATATTTTGTTAAGGATTTTGCATCTACATTCATCACGGATATTGGTCTAAAATTTTCTTTCCTTGATGTGTCTTTGCATGGTTTGGGTATGAGGGTGATATTAACTTTACAGAATGAGTTTGGTAGGGTACCCTCCTTTTCTATTTCCTGGAATACTTTGAGAATATTGGAATGAGTTCTTCTTTCAAGGTCTTGTAGAACTCGGCTGAGAATCTGTCTGGTATCGGGCTTTTCTTGGATGGTAGGTATTAAATGTCTTCTTCTATTTCATTGCTTGATATTAATCTGTTTAAATTGCGTATATCCTCCTGGTTCAGTTTTGGAGGACCATATGTCTCTAGAAATTTGTCAATGTCTTTCGTAGTTTCTCTTTTTTTGACATACAGATTTCAATGTAGCTTCTCATTATGTTCTGTATCTCAGTGGTGACTTTCATGATATTTCTTTTTACATCATGAATTTTAGGAATATGAGTTTTCTCTCTTCTTCTCTTTGTTAGTGTGGCTAAGGGTTTCTCTATTTTGTTTACTTTTTCAAAGAACCAACTTTTTGTTTTGTCAATTTTTGGAATTGTTTCTTTTTTTCAATTTCATTGCTTTCAGCTCTGATTTTAATTCTTTCCTGTCTTCTAGTACATTTACTGTTATTCAGTTTTTCTAGAGCTTTGAGCTGTTTTGTTATGTAATTTAACTGTTGACTTTTCATTCTTTTCTTGAATGTGCTCCATTCAATGAATTTTCCTCTTAGTACCAGTTCCACAGTGTCCCAGAGATTTTGATATGTTGTATCATCATTCTCATTGACCTCTAAGATTTTTTTAATTCCTTCCTGATATTTTCTGTTATCCATGTTTCATTCAATAACATATTATTTAGTCTCCAGGTGTTGGAGTAATTTCTGTTGTTTATTTTGCCATTGATTTCTACTCTCATTCTATTATGATCTGATAGAACAGAAGGCAGTATCTGTATTTTTTTGCATTTCTTAAGGGCTGCTTTGTGGCATAAAATATGGTCTATGTTCGAGAAGGTTCCATGTGCTGCTGAGAAGAAAGTGAATTCACTCACTGATGGATGGAATATTCTATACATGTCCATTAAGTCTAGATCATTGATTGTTTTATTGAGTTCTATGGTTTCTTTGTTTGATTTTTGTTTCAAAGATCTATTCAGTGGTGACAGGGATGTGTTAAAGTCACCCAGAATTATTGTGTTGTGGTCTATTTGATTACTGAAATTGAGAAAGATTTGTTTGATGTACAGGGATGCGCAATTTTGGGGGGCATAAATATTCACAATCATTACGTCTTTCTGATTTATGTTTTCCTTAAGCAGTATGAAATGTCCTTCTTTATCCCTTCTGACTAACTTTGGCTTGAAGTCCTCTTTATCTGATATAAGGATGGAAATCCCCACTTTTTTGCTGAGTCCATGTGGGTCATAGATTATTCCCATCCTTTCATCTTTAGTTTGCGGATGCCTTTTCCTATGAGATGAGTCTCTTTCAGGCAGCATATTGTTGGGTCTTTCTTTTTAATTCATTAGGCCAGTCCATGTCTTTTGATTGATGAGTTTAGGCCATTAATTTTCAAAGTTATTACTGAGATATGATTTGTATTTCCAGTCATTTGGGCTTATTTTGGTTTTTAAGTTGGCTTGGTTTCTCATTTGAGTGGATTTTTCTCTAATGTAGTTTCTCCCTTTGCTGACCTACATTGTTGTTTTTCATTTCATCCTCATGGAATATTTTGTTAAGAACACTTTGTACTGCAGGCTTTCTATTTTTAAATTCTTTTAATGTTTGTTTATTATGGAAGGATTTTATTTTATCTTCAAATCTGAAGGTTAGTTTTGCTGGGTATAGGATTCTTGGTTGGCAACCATGTTCTTTCAGAACTTGAAATATGTTGTTTCAGGCCCTTCTAGCTTTCAGAATGTGTGCTGAGAACTCTACTGCTATCCATATTGATTTCCCCCTGAATGTAATCTCATCCTTTTTCTCACAGTCTTCAAATATCTATCTTTATTTTGAATGTTAAGTATTTTTATTATAATGAGTCTTGCTGTGGATCTATTGTGATTTTGTGCATTTTGTGATCTGTAAGCCTCTTGTATTTTATTTTTCATTTCATTCTTCAGGTTTGGAAAATTTTCTCATATTATTTCATTGAATAGGTTGTTCATTCCTTTGGTTTGTATCTCTGTGCCTTCCTCATTCCCAATAATTCTTAAATTTGGTCTTTTCATGATGTCTCATAGTTTTGGAGATTCTGTTCATGATTTCTTACCATCTTCTTTGTTTGGGCAACTTTATTTTCAAGATTAAATACTTTGTCTTCATTGTCTGAGGTTTTGTCTTCCAAGTGGTCTAGTCTTTTGGTGATACTTTACATTGAGTTTTTTAATTTGGTGTATTGTATCCTTCATTTCAAGGATTTCCATTTTTTTTTGAGAATCTCTATCTCTTTGTTTAAATGATCTTTTGCTTCCTGCACTTGCTCTTTCAACTGCTTATTGGTATTACCATTCATTGTCTGCATTTGCTCTCTTATTTCATCCTTTGCTTCATGAATCATCTTAATCATGTATAATCTGAAGTTTTTTCTAATATTTCTTCTACCATACTGTCATTGGATTCTATTAATATAGAATCTAGATTTTTTTGGATCATTTTTCCCTTGTTTTTTCATGCTGTTTATGAATCTTCCCCTCTAGCTATGCAGATCTGGGGTACTGCAGATTTCCCCCTATAGGCTTATAGTGGCCTGATGGGTTTCCAAAACTTTTCTTTAAGGGGAATTCAATATTAGCAGTGCCCAATTCAGACAGTATGCAATCCTAGACCAAATAGCCCCTCTGATTACATTAACAATATTGTCATAATAAACAGAATGAGTTCAATTATTATCTTCAGTATAACAAACAGATTTGCAATAAGGTCTGCAGTTTCTAATGGAGGACAAATAGGATGCAGAGGGATAGATGTTGTAGCTGTTAATGGGATAAGAAAAGAGTATACAGAAGTTTTAGATAATAGAAAACATGAGAGTATAATCATAAGAAATTGGATGATAGTATGCAAAAAGTGAGAAAGAGACTTTGAGGGAACAGGTGAACACAAGGAAAAGAGAACAAGAAAAGTAAAGAAATAAAAATTTAAAATTGTTCAATAGGAGAAAGAAGAAAATCTACAGTATGACAGTCTTATAGTAGTGAAACCTCCCAGTCTTCAGTAGCCTGATGCATGAGAGGTTCCTGACAATGAGATTTAAATCTCCAGCAGGTGCCTCAGGATTGGATTTGCCCCACGTAATGATCAGAGCTATGGCTCCCTTGATTATCTAAGATGGCCACTCTGGCTTCCAAATGTGTTTGCAAATGGGGAGCTGCAGCTCGGGGTGTGGAGGAGGTCAGCTGGTGGTCCTGGAAGTGGAGTGTGGTTGGTCAGGCAGGGGTTCTGGAGTTGGGGTATAATTTGTGTGGTTGCAGGATACAGGAGACATGGTGCAATCAGTTGGTCTGGGGTTCTGGTGTTAGGGTGCAGTCAGTTTTTCTGGGGCTCTTGGTGGCAGGGAGCAGTCAGTGGATGTGAGGGTCCTGGAGGCAAGGAGTGAGCAGTCCTGGCTGAGAGCGCCTAGAGACAGGACTCAATAAGTCCAGCCAGTAGTCCTATGGGGCTTGGCTGTTGTCTCAAAATGGTGGCAACCATGTGTAATCAAACCTTCTGGTATTGTGACAGTGAGCTTCCAGGTAGCAGCAGGCATCTGGTGCTCCACTAGTGGTCAGCGATCAGTTTGCTGACTATTGTTGGATGATCACTATGTGAACCTTGGGTGGTGGGTGATGGATAGGTGTAAGGCAGGCGATGGACAGGCAAGAGGTAGACAAATGGCAGATGATAGGTGCCTGACAGTGAGCAATCTGCACTCAAAAAAGGTGTCGATATGCTGGCAGACTGCAGGTGATCACAGTATACAAATGGCATAAACAGCAGGGGTCCATAAGCAGCAAAAACTGCCTCACCAAAAAACAGATATCCTCTGCTTGAAACCGGAGTTACGGAGTGACAAGGAACACGGCCTCCCTCTAGTCCGCCATCTTGGATCCTCTCTATAAAACATTCTAAAGAACATTTTTTAAACTTTGAAGCCACTTAGATATTCATGTCTTTTTTCCTCACTAACAGAAATCTGAAATGGAGGGCTGGGGAGATAGCTCAGTCAGTAGAGTGCTTGCATTGCAGCACAAGTCCCTGAGTTCAATCCCCAGCACTGAAAAAAAGAAAAAAAAAGACATCTGAAATGGAACGTTACCAGTCCATAGCATTCAGACTGCTATAATTTCTGGGTGAGCATATTGTTATTTCAAAAGGTTAGCCCTGATTCTTCCTACAGAAAAATCACACCAACCTGATATATTTACTGTGTAAATAGTAATTGTGTTTCTCTAAATACTTGGAACCATATTTAATGTTTAAAAATTTAATATTTTGAAAGCTCATTGGTGATGAGTTCTAACAAAAAAGAAACAATTTTGTAGCACCTTTGTAAGGATAGACACAATTTTTGATGGATCAAAAAATGTACTGTAATACAAATATAGAATGAGATAATAAAGGAATTATATGTGGAAAGTGAGACATAATAAACTGCTTTATATTTTACTAAATTGATGGTAACAATGGAAGAAACCCTGGCAAAAATTCTTTAGGAATCACATTACTGTGGATCTACCTGCAGATACAACAAAGAAATTAATTTGTGTAGTATAGATTAGATCAGTGATTTAAAAAAAAAAAAAACATTTTGTGTTCTGTAAAAATTAAATTACTAGGCACCATTCCCATGGCACCAAACCTACACATGAAGCAGAAATTTTCCAAAGTAGATAAATGAACTAGAAAATGCCCATTTAAGATTAGGTTAGCTGTAATCCTTAACTACATAGTAGCAGAAACCAACTTGAAATGTGAATAAATAGTTGATCTAAACCAGTCATTAAATGGCAGGGATTATGAAAAGACTAAAAAGTGAACTTTATGAAAAATATTTCTTGAATTTTCAAATACTAAAATTAGGCTCAGTTAGAAATTCAGATTTTCAATTGGAATCAAGCTCCTCTCTGTTGTGTGGAGACACAGGATTTTATGGAAAAAAAAATTCAACAAATCCAGTATGCTGTAACTGTAAAGTAATGGGACTGGTTTCAAAATCCACAAATAGACATGACTGTCCTTTACTAAAATTAAAGGAGCTTGTTCAGGGAACTGACAATTCCTGACAGTCAAATGTGTGAGCTAGAAGAGCTGAAGGGACCTTTGAGAATGCTTTCCTCCACCTGCTTCTTGATCAGGACAGGTTTGCAGAAGCTGAGATTTGCCTGGGGCCACTGAACTCATTGAAGATAGAACTGTGATGGTCATTCCAATTTCATTTCCCCAAGGCCTAGCTGTAATTATCTACTGTTAGGTTAGATAATTAGGTAACAAAAAAATATAAATCAGGATAAGGGCTGGGGTTAGAACTCAGTTTTAGAGCACTTGCCTAGCATGTGTGAGGCACTAGGCTTGAATCTCATCACCACATGGAAATATATAAAATAGAGGTCAATTGAAAACTATTTAATTGAAGGATAAAAGAGAACATACAAAATGCAATATTCTTATAGAGAAACTAAAATAAGTCAACAGCAAGAATTTCAACTAAAATTTTTTTCAGATATATAATTTTTTCTTTTGATTTATTATACACAAATGCAGTACAATTATCGTTTCTCTGGTTGTACATATAGTCATACCATTTGTATTTTTATACTTGTACATAGGGTAACAATGTTTGTCTCATTCTATTATATTCCCTTCCCCCATTCCCTGCCCATTCCTCATTGCCATCTAAACAATTCATCCTAATTCCATTTTTCCCTTACCTCCAAATGCCCCCATAAAGTATCACCAACCATTTATCAAAGAAATCATTTGACCTTTGGCTTTCCAGAATTGGCTTATTTCACTTATCATGATATTCTCCAACTCCATCCATTTACCTGCAAATGATATTATTTTATTCTTCTTTATGGCTGAATAATATTCCATTGTGTATATGTACCACATTTTGTTTTTCCATTTATTTATTGAAGGGCATAAAGGTTGGTTCCACAGTCTGTCCACTGTGAATTAAGCTGCTATAAACATTGATGTGGCTACCTCACTCTAGTATGCTGATTTTAAGTCCTATTGGTATAGGCCAAGGAGTGGGATAGCTGTGTCAAATGGTTGTTCCAGTCTAAGTTTTCTAAGGAGCCTCCATACTGATTTCCAGAGTGGCTACACCAACTTGTAATGCCAGCAGCAATGTATGAGTGTACCTTTGTCCCCACATCCTTGCCAACATCTATTGTTGCTTGTATTCTTGATAATTGCCTTTCAAATTGGGGTGAGATGAAATCTTAGGGTACTTTTGCTTTCCATTTCTCTTATTGCTACAATTGTTCAACAGTTTTTCATGTATTTGTTGATTACTTTTAGGTCCTCTTTGAAGTGTCACTTCATTTCCTTAACCGATTTATTGATTGAGTCATTTATATTCTTGGTGTAAAATTTTTTTGAGTTCTTTATAGATTCTGGAGATAAGTGTTCTATCAGAAGCATGTGTGCAAAGATTCTTCCATTCTGTAGGCTCTCTCTTCACATTGTTGATTGTTTCCTTTGATAAGAAAAATTTTAGTTTGAATCTATCCCAATTATTGATTCCTGCTTTTAATTTTTATGCTTTGGGAGTCAAGTTAAGAAAGTTTGGTCCTAAGAGGATATGATGGAGATTTGGATCTACATTTTCTTCTATTAGGTGCAGGGTCTCTGGTCTAATTCCTAGGTCCTTGATCCATTTTGAGTTGTGTTTTGTGCAGGGTGAGAGATAGGGGTTTAGTTTCATTCTGTTGCATATGGATTTCCAGTTTTCCCAGCACCATTTGTTGAAGAAGCTATCTTTTCTCCATTGTATGTTTTTGGCAGCTTTTTCTAGTAGGAGATAACTGTATTTATGTGGGTTTGTCTTTTCATCCTCTATTCTCTACCATTGGTCTACCTGACTATTTTTATGCCAATATCCTGCCATTTTTGTTACTACTGCTCTGTAGTATAGTTGAAAGGTCTGGTGATACTCCCTGATTTACTCTTCCTGCTAAGGATTGCGTTAGATATTCTGGGCATCTTATTCCTCCAAATGAATTTCATGATTACTATCTGTATTTATATGAAAAATATCATTGGGGTTTTAATTGGAATTTCATTGAATTTGTATTGCACATTTGGTAGTATGGCCATTTTGACAATATTAACTTTGCCTCTCCAAGAACAAGGGAGATCTTTTCATCTTCTAAGATTTTCTTTAATTTCTTTCTTTAGTGTTTTATAATTCTCATTGTAGATGTCCTTCACCTCTTTTGTTAGATCAATTCCCAAGTATTTTACTTTTATTTTTGAGGCTACTGTGAATGGAATAGTTTTTCTAATTTCACTTTCAGAGAATTCATCACTTATGAAAAAATTGCATTAGATTTATGAGTGTTGATTTTATATTGTGCTACATTACTGAATTCCTTTATGAGTTCTAAAGTTTTCTCTTGGAATTTTTCTGCTTATCTAAATATACTCATGTCATCAAATAGTGAGAGTTTGAGTTCTTCTTTTCCTCTTCATATCCCTTTAGCTTCTTTCATCTGTTTAATTGCTCTGGCTAGAGTTTGAAGGATGATGTTGAATAGAAGTGGTGAAAGAGGGCATCCCTGCCTTGTTTCAGTTTTTAGGGGGAATGCTTTCACTTTTTCTCCATTTACAATAATACTGTCCGTGGACTTATCAGAGAGAGCCTTTACAATGTTGAGGAATGTTCCTACTATCCCTATATTTTCTAGTGTTTGGAGCTTGAAGGGGTGCTATATTTTATCAAGTGGCTTTTCTGCATCTAATGAAATAATCTTGTGATTCTTAACTTTAAACCTGTTGATGTGTTGAATTACATTTGTAGATTTCTTGATGTTGAACAAGCCTTGCATCCCTGGGATGAAACCTACTTGATCATGGTGCACTCTCTTTTTAATATATTTTTGTATGTGTTTTGGTAAAATTTTGTTAAGAATTTTTGCATCTATATTCATTAGAGATATTGTTCTGAAATTTTCTTTCCTTGATGTGTCTTTGTCTTTGGTATCAGGGTGATATTAGCTTCATAGAATGAGTTAGGATTGGTTTCCTCCTCTTTTATTTCATGGAATACTTTGAGGAGTATTGGAATGAGTTCTTCTTTGAAGGTCTTGTAGAACTCAGCTGAGAATCCATCTGGCCTTGAACTACACTTTGTTGGTAGACTTTTGATGAATTCTTTTATTCTTTGCTTGAAATTGACCTATTTAAATTGTGTATGTCCTCCAGATTCAGTTTGGGTGGATCATATCTCTAGAAAACTGTAAATGTCTTCTAGATTTTCTGTTTTGTTGGAGTATAGATTTCAAAGTAATTTCTATATTGTTGTTTTGCATTTCAGTAGTGTGTCTTGTGTTATTTCCTTTTACATCATACATTTTAGTAATGTGAGTTTTCTCTCTTCTCTTCATAGTGTGGCTAAGGGCTTATCAATTATGTTTATTTTTCAAAGAACTAACTTTTTGTTTTGACAATTTTTGTATTGTTTCTTTTATTTCAATTTCATTGATTTCAGCTCTGATTTTAATTATTTCCTGTCTTCTACTTTTGGTGTTGATCTGTTCCTTTACTAGGGATTTGAGCTATAATGTTAGGTCATTTAATTGTTGACTTTTTCTTCTTTTATTGAATGTGCTCCATGCAATAAATTTTTCTCTTAGTACTGCTTTCAAAGTGTCTAAAAATTTTGAAATGTAGTATCATTGTTCTCGTTTACCTCTAAGAATTTTTAATCTTCCCCCAATGTCTTCTGTTATCCATGCATCATACAATAGTGTGTTATTTAATATCCAGGTGTTGGAGTATTTTCTGTTTTATACTTTGTCATTGATTTCTATTTTCATTCCACTATGATCTGACAGAGTGCAAGGTAGCATCTCTTTTTGTATTTGCTAAAAGTAGTGTTGTGGCATAACATGTGGTCTGTTTTAGAGAAGAATCTATGTGCTGCTGAGAAGAAAGTGTATTCCCTCTTTGATGGTTGAAATATTATATATACATCTGTTAATTCTAAATTAATAATTGGTTATTGATTTCTATTTTTTTTGTTCAATTGTTTTTGGAAGATCTGTTCAATTGTGACAGTGTTGTGTCAAAGTCACCTAGTATTGTTGTATTTTGGTCTATTTGTTTCCTGGAATTGAGAAGTATGTGTTTAAAGTACATGGATGCACATATACATAAATATTTACAATTGTTATGTCTTGCTGATTTATGCTTCCCTTAAGCAGTATGAAATGTCCTCCTTTATCTCTTCTGACTATCTCTGGCTTGAAGTCTGCTTTATCTGATATAAGAATGGAGACCCCTTTCTACTGAGTCCATGTACATGGTATGCTTTTCTCCATCCTTTCACCTTTAGCCTGTGGATGTCTATTTCTTTGAGGAGAGCCTCTTGAAGAAAGCATATTTTTGGGTCTTTCTTTTTAATCCAATCAGCTAGTCTGTTTCTTTTGGTTGATGAGTTCAGACCATTAACATTCAGGGTTAATATTGAGATATGACTTGTATTCCTGGTTATTTTGACTTATTTTTTACTTAAACTTAACTTGGTTTCTCCTTAATTGGCTATTCCTTTAGGGTAAGTCATACCTTTACTGACTTTCCTTGTTGTTTTTTATTTCTTCCTCATGGAATATTTTGCTGAAAATGTTCTGTAGCACAGACTTTCTATTTGTAAGTTCTTTTAGCTTTTGTTTATCATATGATTTTATTTCATCAACAAATCTGAATGTTAGTTTTGCTGGTGAAAAGATTCTTGGTGGCATCCTTTTTCTTTCAGAGCTTGAATTATGTTTTTCCATGTGTTTCTTGCTTTTAGAGTTGGACTGAAAAATCTGCTGATATTCACATTGGTTTCCCCTGTATGTAATCTTATGCTTTTCTCTCACAGCCTTTAAAATTTTCTTTATTTTTTATTTTAGGTATTTTCATTATAATGTGCCTTGGTGTGGGTCTGTTGTAATTTTGTATATTTGGTGTCCTTTAAGTCTCTTGTATTTGATTTTCTATTTCATTCATCCGATTTGGAAAATTTTCTGCTATTATTTTATTGAATAGGCTATTCATTCCTTTGATTATGTCTCTGTGCCTTCCTCAATCCCAATAAATTTTAAATTTGGTCCTTTCATAATATCCCATAAAATTTTGAGGTTCCATTTGTGATTTCTTACCATCTTCTCTTTTTGAACAACATTGTTTTCAAGATTAAATACTTTGTCTTCTTTTTTTGAGGTTCTGTTTTCCAAGTGATCTTGCCTTTTGTTTATGCGTTCTATTGAGTTTTAAATTTGGTTTATTGTTGTCTTCATTTCAAGAATTTCTGTTTGGTTTATTTTCAGAATATTTTTATTGAAATGAACTTTGTTTCCTGCAATTATTCTTTTAACTCTTTATTGGTGCAATCATTCATTGCCTGCATTTGATCTCTTATTGTTCATTTCTAGGATCATTTTGATTATGTACATTCTGAAATCCCTTTCTGACATTTCTTCTTTCATGTTGTCATTAAGATCTTCTGATATAACATCTATGTTTGTTTGGGGCATTTTCTTCCTTTGTTTTCTCATGTTGTTCATGTATCTTCCCCTCTAGCAGTGCAAATTTGAGGGATTGCAGGTTCCCCCTGTAGACTTATAGTTTCCCTGCAGATTTCCAATGCCTCACCTTGAAGTGAGAGATCAATATTAGCAGTGCACCAATAAATATGTGTCCTTAATCCAAATAGTCCCTTTTAAGATATTAACCATGTTGTCTTAATAAACAGAGATGAGTTCAAAATATTATCTATATCAAAACCAAGAGGTTTGCGATAAGGACTACAATTTCTAATGGTGGGCAAAGGGGACGGGGAGAGGTGTAGGACATAATGTTAATGAGATAAGAAGTAAGTCTATAGAGGTACTGTGCTGTAGGAATATTGAAAGCAGAATTAAATGAAATAGGTTGTGAGAAAAGGAGAAAGAGTCTCCAAGGTAACAGATACATAAGAGAAAAATAGACTGAGAAAAAATATTAATAAAGAAAAAGGTAGAAATAGAATAGGTATAATAGGAATAATCTTAATAATACTAATTAAAAAAGAATTCAGCAATAAAATTATACTGTACTTTTCAAACCTTCTACTCTTCAATAGCCTGATGCTTGAGATGAAATTGAAAATTCAGTACCCTAAGAAGGCTGCTATCCCAATACCTCCAGGTCAGGAATAATCAATGCTTGTGGGAAAAGGTGACCCCCATGTTGATAGATGATCAGCCACAGTGTGGGCACTGCAGATGGAGGGTCTGATGGCATGGACCTGGGCTTCTCACTTTAGATTTGTGAGACCAAAGAAATTTAATATAATTTTAAAATTAAATGCTGATTGAAAATATTCAAGTGACCAGAAATCTGATTCTTGGTGTTTTTCCTTCTCAAAATACTTTTACTTCACTGCAGATCCACGTACTAAAATGGAAAGATTAATATTTTGATGGATCAAAATGCTCTATTCAGGTACAACTGTAGAAATAGAAGAATAACTCTCAGAGCACTGCTTCATGCTGTGTGTGTGTGTTCTTAAAATAAGTAATTTAGTCAGAAAATGTCAAATGTGGGTTGGTCTCTTGGGAAGGGAGTGAGTGCAATGGTGCCCCTTAATTCAGACACCGGGAGCCAGGTTCTGTGACAGACTCAATTTATTCAGGAAGTGCAATAGTTTATATGTGGAGTGAGAACAAATCATTTTAATGAGATAGTCAGGCCACTGCTCAGGTTACATATTTGCAATACCGTACTACAGGGAAGAGAGCAGACTTCTACTTGGGACCATGAAGGCCCAAGAGAATTTGGGTCATCACAGAGTGTTCTCATGTGACAGGAAGGGAGTCCAGTGTTCTGTGCTCAAGCCCAGTCCATACCTTTGTTCCATGCCTGATACACCCCAGGATTCTCCACATTTTCCCCTTTTTCTTTTTTACCATCATAACCTGAGTTAACATGATCTGTCTAGTCTCAATGAATACATAGAAATGATATTACAATGCCAGCAAGGGAGAGGTCAAATAACACAATATTTACAAGATCAAATGCGGAGGTGATTTTTGTTCCATAATTATGTGAAGAAAGAAGCATTTAGTACAAGTTGGGCTCTGGTTTCATTGATTGACATGATTGCATGACCTAGTTGAGCATTAAGTTTTGAAACCGGGCATTCCAAGGATCCCTTAAATAGGTACTTAATTCTTGCCTCCACTTAGTCACATTGTCAAGTGTTGCCATAATTTCACAAATATAGGGTAATGTGGGATTATATTGCAGATGCAGTGTCATTTGCATAATATCCATTCTTTCATTCGTTAGATCCATTTGCTGCTGCAAATTTAGGATACCCCCTTGTATTAATGTATTAGTTTGGTGTTGAAGAGTGAAGGCTTCACTGACTCTAGTAGCCTGTGCCTTTAGCACTACGGCATTAGCACCAGTTTGTACTAAGGCTATCGTGGCAGCAGTTGAAGCAGCTAGAGCAGCAATGATGATACTTGCAAGCAATGCAATAAGTCCAAAATCTCTTTTAGCACGTATTAACTGTACATGTTTAGTAAGAACTATTGGTTGAATAGTATGAGTATCATTTGATATAGCCCAAATGTAAGGAGGTACTCTAGCTAACAATGCAGTTGAAAAACCAGGAGACCAACAATTGGTCAGGAAGCACTGTATAGAATCATGAAAATATATACACATATTGGTTGTTTGATTAGAGACAATGAAATAAAACTGATGCTGAACACAGAGAGGTGCATTAAACATTTGTGAAGATGTTCCATTAAAACGAGTCCCATTGAGGAAAAGCATAGTTCCTATATCTAAACATCTTTGCTGATTGCATAACAATTGAGTACCTAACAGTGAGGCACTTCCAGAATAATTATAATATATGTTCTGTGAGCTTGTGGTGGGTTCTGAGGTATATATTACTAAAGGTCTGGCAAAGGATGAAAGCTGCTGGGTAACTCTAAAAGGAGTGTGACTATGCACACGCTGGGGGGATGGATGTCTGCCAATGGTCTAATTCTGTTTACATTTTTAGTGATATTGGCAGGAATCCATGGGCAAACAGGCAAACTGGGGAAGGCATTTGTAGAATTATTCTTGGATACAGAAGTTAATTTAACCTCCCTAAGACCTGTGATGTTTCCTATAGTGTGATCTAGGAGAGTATCAGGATATAAGCAGATCATGTGATCACATAATGAAAGCTCAGAAGTGGAGGAACAAATGGACAGTTTCATGAATAGCCAACTACCAGTAGTATTAACAGTAGTATTAAATTGAGCTTGATGAGGTGGTGCTGAAGTGGCATGAATGCCTATGGAAGTAATAGAAGTTAAGATAGAAGGCAGGACATCTGTATCTAAGCCTAATGGCATTACCATGGATAGATTTGGGATCCCAATTATTGTTGCACCAGTGCAGTGAGAATTGGAAATGATAATAGCACACATTAGTAAAAACAAAGTGGATGGGGAAGTATCACCTTCAGGAGCCATTTGTTGAGCCTCCTGAGCTACCTTTTTAATCCCCCCCCCAAGTTACTGGAGGTGCATGGTGACCTTTTTTTTTCTTCATTTTTCTTGTGTTTTTGATGATTGTCTTTGTTTGGCTGAGGAGCCCTCTGTGTCCTCAAGGCACTGTCACTTCAGTTCCTCCATCGGGGTTTGTGAACTTCTTTTCTTGTTGCCCTCCATATGATGTAGTGGGCTTGACCAATCTGACTGGTATCCAAATTGGTGTAGATTCACTTTCTGTGAGAACACAAGTAAAACCTCACCCCTTAGTTAGTAAAGGGTGTGGTCCATGAAGACAATTTGATAGGGGGTCCTTCCAATACACTAATGGCAGAGGAGTGTTACCGGGAAAGGATCTCCAATGCTTCATGGTTGGTGAAATACTGTGGTCATCAAAGGTTAGGGAATTCAGAGTGAACAGAATGTGATTGAGTGTGTATAACGGGGGCATATGTTTTCCCTCTTCTTCCCCTTTTTCTTTTTGTAGCTGAGCTTTTATAGTATGGTGTGTTCTTTCTATAATTCCTTGTCCTTGCAGATTGTATGGGATTCCTGTAATTACCTTGATATTCCAAGAAGATGTCCAAGTTTCAAATTTGTTTGAGGTATTTGCAGGTCCATTGTCTGTTTTGATGGCCCAAGGCACACCCATAAATAGTATGGCACCCATGCATGCTTGAACAACATGTTTCACAGTTTCACCAGCCAATGGAGTGGCATATGTGAATTTGGAATATGTATCTACAATGACGTGTACATACTTAAGATTCCCAAATGATGGTATGTGAGTGGCATCCATTTGCCATAACTTATTAAGTGAGAGACCCCTAGGATTTACACCTTGTGGCTGTAATGGTCCCAAAGGCAATAGAGGGGCACATTTACTGCATGCCTGCATGAGATGTCTGCATTGTTGGATAGTCAATTGGGGATACAAAGATTTTATGGACTCACTGGAAAAATGGAACTTGGCATGTAACTCACATGCCTGCTGTAAGGTTTCTTGTTGTGTTAACATTATGTATTTATCAATTTCATCATTACCTTCAGAGTTAGGTCCTGGTAAATAGGAGGGTGCTCTCACATGTTGTGTATACCAAGGAAATTGCCTATGTTCTAAGATGAACTTTAATTCCTGTAAATAAGGATTGATTGCCTTGTCTTGAACATGAAATGAGGAGTGAGCTATACCCTTACTTACTTGTATAACATAAATGCTATCTGAAAACACATTTAGAGGTTCCTTTTGAAATTGCTCTAAGGCTAAAGAAAGTGCTCTTAGTTCTCCTTGTTGAACTGAGCCTCCATGGGAGGTTCTATGCCTTTTGGGTGAGGAAAGTCCATGATAAATTAATCCACAAATGTATTTATTAGTGTCTGTAAAAAGGGTTGCAGCCCCTGGAATAGGTTTACCAGTGGGCCAACAAAAGGGAGTGAGTTTCAATTGTAATGATTTTAATCTCTGTATAAATCTATCAGGAGGATAATGTGAATCTATAATGCCTGGGAATCCACTAATTAGAGTCTGGAAAAGCAATTCAGTCATAATAAGATGATCTATCATATGTTTTTCTAAAGGCATGATAAGGATATCAGAGTCCTTATTAAAGATCTTTTGAGTTACATCTCATAACTGTAGACCCATAAGCCCCAAAAGCTGTATAAAAGGTATAATTTTGTGTGTTTTGCTGTAAGCTAAATGCACCTAATATATTGGACCTTGTTGATATAGAACCCCTATTGGTAACCCAGGCATGGCTATGCAAATGGCTTGTATGGGGAGACTTGGATCATACCTGATTAACTGAGCTTGCTTTAAAACATCATTAATTTTGTTAATAACTTCTTTAGCCTGGGTGGTTAGGTGTCTCTTTGAAGTTGGGTAGGCATTCCCCTTTAATAAGCTAAATAATGGTGCCCACTGAGCAGTGGAAATAGGAATAAAATTCTTTAACCAGTTGATTTGGCCACACAATTTTTGTAGTTCAGTCAATGAATAATGGTTTTGTACTAGCAGTTGTGGTCTTGCCGGAGAAATAGATTTCCATAATTTAAAACCCAAAAATGTAAATGGGGCTACCTTTTGAATTTTTCTTCTGCAACCTTAAGACCCGATATTTCTAAATTTCTTAAAAGTTGTTGAAGGCACTTATTTAAGTAATCTTGTTCCTCATGTGCTAATAAAATATCATCCATATAATGTATAATAAGGCATTTTTCTTGTAGGGGCCTTGTGGCATGACTGACATAATGCTGACAAATGGTTGGACTATTTTTCATTCCTTGAGGCAATACTTTCCAATGATATCTTTGCATAAGGAGCTGATGATTGGGCTCGTGTACTGAGAAGGCAAAGTAAGGCCTATCCTTTTCATGAAGAGGAATAGGGAAAAAACAGTCCCTAATATCAAGTATAATTATATGAAAATTAAAGGGAATGGAAGCTTAGTGCAGTAAACCAGGCTATAAAGTTTTCATTTTTTTTCATGTGAGCATTCACAGCCCTCAGATCATGTAATAGTCTCCATTTTGATTTATCTTTTGTCTCTATGGCAAAAATTGGTGTATTATGTGGACTTGTAGATGGTTCAATATGACCCCTGTTTAGCTATTCTTGAACTATGAGCTTTAGGTGTTTTAGTTTTTCATTTGGTATAGGCCACTGTTCCACCCAAATGCAATCTTGAGTGTCCCATTGCAATGGAATAGGTTCAGGTTTTTGTACTAATGGAACAGTGGCTCTTATAATTGGGGGAGCCTATTACTGCACCCTGTTTTAACTTGCACAATGATATCTTGGTAAAATACTTTATCATCAGTGGTTAGCACAGCATCCATGTCCTGCAGAATATCTCTGCCCCACAAGTTCATAGGGAATCCTTCTGCCAACAAGGGCTTAATGGCTCCCATTTCCCCATTGGGGTCTTTCCAAATGACAGGGTGAATTACATCCCTGGTAGGTTGTAGTCCTCCTACTCCTTGAATATTGAGACCAGTTTTAGTTTTCCATTTTGGTTTTTCTGCTTCTTCCATCCTAATAATAGTAACATCAGCTCCTGTATCAATAACACCCTTGAAAGGAACTCCATCTAACTGGAGCACTATCCGAGCTTTGGTCTCAGATATTGGAATGGTCCACATTATTTTCAGATGTCCTCTTACTTGCGGGACTGAGGATTGCCCCGTGACCTGTTTAAAGGCTTTCTATCAACAGCCTCTTTAGAACAACAATCACGTGCCCAGTGGAACCCTTTTGTGCATATAGGGCATTTAGAGGGTGGTATTTTTGGTTTTACTTTATTCTGTGTACTCCCCAGCCTACTGGGACACTCTTTCTGGTAATGGCCTAATCCTCCACATGAAAAAACAAGTTTGATTTTTAGTACCCTTGTTGCTCTCAGCTTCCTTCAACTTCACGAATGCAGAAAAAGCTTCAGCTAAAGCAGCAGTGTGGACTGATGCAGTACCTAGGTCTTTGATTGCTATAATCCAGTCATCAATAGAGACACCCTTAAAGGGAGTAATAATCCTCCTAGCTTCTGAGGTGACTCCCTCCCATAATACCTCCTTCAAAAGAGCTTCTGCTGCCTCTGCATGTTGAATCTTTCGTGTTATTGCCTCAGAAGCACATGCAACAAAATCTGAAAAAGGTTCAGTAAGCTTTTGTACTAACTGTTTTAATGACTTAGTTCCTCCTTTGCTAGGGATCTGTCTTAAATCTCGCAAGGCACATAAGCACACTTGATTGAAATACTGAGGTGGGCCTTGCACCTGTACAGATGGTGAAGCATAGACTCCTTCTCCCTGTAAACATTCAGCATTTAACTGTACTCCTGCCCTATTATTCCTTTCAGCTTATAGTTCACATTGATCATAGAAACTTGCTCTCCATAGGAGGTACTCACCAGAGCCCAATATCATACAACACAAATCTTTCCAATCCTTGGGAGTGTTAAGATATAGACTAAAATTTTCTATTAACTAAGTAGCATAAGGGGAATGAAGACCATCCTATTGAATTGCTTTCCTAATAGTAGTAACTGTCTTTTGTTCATGAGGATACCAATACAAAGGTCATTGGGCTGTTCTATTGACATTTACTGGAAAAGCTTGTAAAGGAGTTCCCCAATTACAATCCCTAGTTTGACACAAATCATTAAAATGTGCCCCCCATGGGCTATTATTTGAATATGCTGGAGGAGCAGAAACAGATTCTCCAGCTACCCATGGTGGTTCCTTACTGTCATTTGATGGTAATGTAACACTCTGGCCACAAGATGGCAATATAGGATGAAACTGACTAGGCCACAGCTGTGGATGATTGTCATCCTCCTTATCTCTAAATTCCTATGGTTTTTCTAGCTCTTGTTTTTCCCTGTTTTCTACTGTTGCCTGTTGATTGGCATTTATAATTTCATCTTCCTTTTCACTGTTCCCATGCTCTACTTGAGCAGCCAGAATATCTTGTAAGTCTAAGTGTTTTTCCTCAGGGATCCCCCTAAGGCATGCTAAAAGAGCAGTAAAAATTGGGTAAAAAGTGAGAGGGTAAGTTTTACCCTCCTGTATTTCTTTTCTATGGGCTAAATGTATAACCCTCTCCCATAACTCAGGATCCCATATTTTATCTAATGCCATCCATGGGGCAAATCTATAACATTGTCCTACACATTTATAACTACCTTTTCTGAAACTTTTACTCGCCTACTCCCTAGCAGTGCTTGTAAATCTCATGCCTGGGTAACTCTAACCGAAGGCGGTAGATTCCCCATAAAGAGGTCACTCACCCAGCAGCTCTGAGGGCTTTGTCTTCCTCTGAGGCCCCACATTGAGTGCCAAAATGTCAAATGTGGGTTGGCCTCTTGGGAAGGGAGTGAGTGCAGCGGTGCCCCTTAATTCAGACACCGGGAGCCAGGTTCTGTGACCGACTCAATTTATTCAAGAAGTGCAATAGTTTATATATGGAGTGAGAACCAATTATTTTAATGAGATAGCCAGGCCCCTGCTCAGGTTACATGTTTACAATACCATACTACAGGGAAGAGAGCAGACTTCTACTTGGGACCAGGAAGGCCCAAGAGGCATTGGGTCATCACAGAGTGTTCTCATGTGACAGGAAGAGAGCCCAGTGTTCTGTGCTCAAGCCCAGTCCATACCTTGGATCCATGCCTGGTACACCCCAGGATTCTCCTCAAGAAAATAGGTACCAAAGAGCAGCAAATCCCCCACCTTGTTTTAATATTTGCTTGACCAGTGTTAAAGTGCTATTGTTGAAGTTTATAAGAACTATACAACCTAAATGCCTTCCTTGCTACAGAGGTCTCTGGGAGTTGCAGAATTCATAGACACCCAGGCAACTCTAAGTCTTCTTGGCAGTGTTGTGTAGTGTTCTACCCATGTATCCCTCATCATAGAGGCATGTGGAAGATGTAGGCCCCAAAGAACATGAACATTATAGCATACTGCTATGTTGGTACAGCCCACACAATAGTGACTCTACAGAGCTCTGAGACCCCAGGAATTCTCATTATTGTAGTTCACTCTAAGTTAGCACTGATATCAGAGGTCTTGAGAACAGCAGGTCATTGATTTTTACAGTCCATCCTAAGGGAAACTCACCATCAAGACTCCCAGGTGAAAACTGATCACCTACTGCCAGTGGAGCTCCAGCTGCCTGCTGTTACCTGGAAGCTCACTGTCACAGTACCAGAAGGTTTGATTACACGTGACTGCTGCCATTTTGAGACAACAGCCAGGCCCCCTAGGTCCCCTGGCTGGAGTGACTGAGCCCCATCCAGGATCTCTCAGCCCAATCAATCACTCCCTGCCTCCATGGCCCTCACACTGACTGAAGGCCCCCTGCCACCAAGAGCCCCAGACAAATTGACTGTTCCTTATCACCAGAACCCTAGATCAACTGATTGCACCCCGCCTTCAGAATCTTGCAACCACACCAAACACACCCCACCCCTAAGACCCCTGCCTAACCAACTGCACCCCACCTCCAGAACCTCCAACTGACCTCATCCACACCCCGAACTGCAGCTCCCCATTTGGAACACATTTGGAAGCCAGAGTGGCCATCTTGGATAATCATGAAAGCTGTAGCTTCTATCTTTAGGTGGGGAAAATCCCATCTTGAGGCACATGCTGGATACTTGAAGCTCATTGTCAGGTACCTCTCATGCATCACGCTACTGAAGACTGGGAGGTTTGAATACTATATGACTGTTATACTGTAGATTTTCTTCTTTCTCCCTATTGAACAATTTTAAGTTTTTATTTCTTTACTTTTCTTGTTCTCTTTTCCTTGTGTTCACCTGTTCCCTCAAAGTCTCTTTCTCATTTTTTGCATGCTAACATCCAATTTCTTTTGATTATACTCTCATGTTTTCTATTATCTAGAACTTCTGTATACTCTTTTCTTATCCCATTAACAGCTACAACATATATCCCTCTGCATCCTATTTGTCCTCCATTAGAAACTGCAGACCTTATTGCAAATCTGTTTGTTATACTGAAGATAATAATTGAACTCATTTTGTTTATTATGACAATATTGTTAATATCCTCAGAGGGGTTATTTGGTCTAGGATTGCATACTGCCTGAATTGGGCACTGCTAATATTGAACTCCCCTTAAAGAAAAGTTTTGGAAACCCATTGGACCACTATAAGCCTATGGGGGGAAATCTGCAATACCCCAGATCTGCATAGCTAGAGGGGAAGATTCATAAACAACATGAAAAAACAAGGGAAAAATGATCCAAACAAATCTAGATTCTATATTAATAGAATCCAATGGACAGTATGGTAGAAGAAATATTAGAAAAAACTTCAGATTATACATGATCAAGATGATTCAGTAAGCAAAGGATGAGATAAGAGAGCAAATGCAGGCAATGAATGATAATACCAATAAGCAGTTGAAAGAGCAAGTGCAGGAAGCGAAAGATCATTTCAACAAAGAGAGATTCTCAAAAAAAATGGATATCCTTGAAATGAAGGAAACAATATACCAAATTTAAAAACTCAATGTAAAGTATCACCAAAAGACTAGACCACTTGGAAGACAGAACCTCAGACAATGAAGACAAAATATTTAATCTTGAAACTAAAGTTGCCCAAACAGAGAAGATGGTAAGAAATCATGAACAGAATCTCCAAGAACTATGGGACATCATGAAAAGACCAAATTTAAGAATTATTGGGATTGAGGAAGGCACAGAGATACAAACCAAAGGAATGAACAACCTATTCAATGAAATAAAATCAGAAAATTTCCCAAACCTGAAGAATGAAATGGAAAATGAAATACAAGAGGCTTACAGAATACCAAATGCACAAAATCACAACAGATCCACAGCAAGGCACATTATAATGAAAATGCCTAACATTCAAAATAAAGACAATTTTCAAGGCTGTGAGAGAAAAGCATCAGGTTGCATATAGGAGGAAACCAATACAGATAGCAGCAGACTTCTCAACCCAGACTCTAAAAGCTAAAAGGGCCTGGAACAGCATATTTCAATCTCTGAAAGAACATGGTTGCCAACCAAGAATCCTATACCCAGCAAAACTAACCTTCAGATTTGAAGACTCCCGATACTTGAGTACTGCAATACTCCCAGGCTTGAATGCTGCAAGCCTGCCTCTATACCCCTGAGGAGTCTGGATAGTGCAATGCAAAGCTCATACATGTAGTCCTCAATAGGAAGTTGTCTATGAACTGCAGGTCCATTCTGGATTTTGTAGTCTGACCTTCTGTCTGAAAAGCCCTCACTGTGGAACGCTCTGTGAGTGGTAGGCCACACAGGCACCTGGGCCCCTCCAAGAATCTTGGGTAGTGAAGTTTACTTCTCTACCCCACAGTAATCACCAATGAGAATTCTGGGAGAATCTGGTCCCTGAGTATTCTGAGCAATGTAGTTCAGTATCTTGCCTATGTGCCTCTGCTGGGAGAGCCATGAGAACAACAGGGCATATGTTTACCTTGGTACCCTGAAAATTCTAATGGAATACAGTCCTGTACCAATGCAGTCCTCACTGTGGAGGCCTCTGGAAATTAAATTCTAGGCTTCACATCTAAGTTAATCTCAGGACTTATGGTTAGTGTAGTTTGACCTTAAGTATGTCCAGCCTTCACTGTGGAGTCCTCTTAAAGTTGCAGGCTGAAACTCATCTCAGCAACACACTCAAGGATTTTAGATAGTACAGTTCTCAATGCAGAGGAGCTTGGGAGTTGCTGGCACTATGTATTGTGGATAATGTAGTCTTGTGTTTTGCCCATTCCACATGGAGAAACCTGGTAGCTCAAGTCCTATTAGAATTGTAGGTAATGCAGTCCAGTGGTTTGCTCACTCAACACAGAGGATACTGGCAGTACCATAGGACTATGTGTAATGAAGGACAGTGTTCTTGCTCAATAATTACACATAATCTTGGAAGCTAGAGCACCTGAGGATTGTGGGTACACAAAGCTAGTGGTTTATCTGATCACCACAGAGAATACTGGGAGTTGTAGTGCCTGAGAGCTCTAGATAATTTAATCTAGTGTTTTATGTGCACAGACCTGCTTGGAAAAGGGTCACAGTAACTACAAACTCTGCTTTCCTGGTACCATGAAGATTCCAGGTAGTGTGCTCTAACATTGCAGCCCTCATCACAGAAACCTCTAGGAGTTGCAGAGTACAGGCATCCCCGGGGAATTTGTGCACTAAAGTTTGGTATTCCGTTCTTGCAGTTCTCACACCAAAGGCTCCTGGAAACAGCAGGTACCCAAGTGTAACACAGTTAGTAGCACAGTTAATCATTCTGCCTGCCCATCCCTAACTGCAAAAGTCTCTGTGAGCTGCAGGTACCCAAGGGCTATTGGTAATGCACTCTGTCATTTGGTCTCTGCTGCCCTCATTGCACTGGGCCCTGGAAACTGTAGACCCTGAAGGACTCTGGGCAGTGCAGTCCATTGTAAATTTTGCAACCCTGACCTGAGAGCCTCTTAGAAGCTTCTTGCTACATCCCCAACCAGTCACCCCTGAGAACTCTGGGCAATGTGGTCCAGCATTCTGCTACCCAGCAATGACAAATATGGCCCCCAGAAGCTTTGGACTATGTGCTTTCCCTGGTATCCCAAGGATTCTGAGTAGTGTAGCTCACAATCCTATCTTTCTAGCCCTCTCTATAAAGGATTGTGAGCAGTATGTATGTCCAGGTACCCCCACAGTTTCTGAGCAGTGTAGTCTGGCATCTATTGCCACAGTTGTCACCACAGTGGTTTCTGGAAAATATCAGGTAACCCACCCATCTGTGTGCAGACTCACCAAGAAAGCACCAGTGTCTTTTGTAAAAATCAAGGTCACATAGTTAAAGAAGTCTTTCTACAATGTTATTGCATTGATACAACAATTTCTCATTGTTTCAAGTACTTTAACACTGAAAAAAGAGAACCATAAAAACAGAAATAAAATTAGGCAGTGAGATGGCACTAGCCTTCTCTCAATTCCCCATGAGGCTCCAGGGGAATCCTATGCCATTCCTGCAACATTCTGAGGTTGTGTTCCAGTTTTTTCTTTTTTTTTTCAGTGTCCTGGGATTCATCCCCAGATACACACCCAATTTATAAAAATATTATGCTATGGCATCATGTTATGAAAATGAACAGCCAAAGCCTCAACAAAAGATGCTTCTGGAAAATTAAGCCCAGATAAAATATTACCTATGAAAGTAAAGAACATGGCAGAGCTTCCTCCTCAGCACATAGAATAGTAGATGACAGCCTTTCCCTCATTCTTTCTTACCTCTTCAGATGCACTTTGGTTATCCTGAAGCCACAGTGACATTTCACAGGTAGATGCCAAGGAGACATGGTCTCCAGGTGTTCCCAGTAGAGGCATCTATCTCCCTGTATGGGTCTCAAGTGGAAGGAGGCTTTTGTCACCAGAGTCATAGCCCCAAAGTGTTCTCAGTCTTAGTTTATTTCCCCTGTGGGCACAGGACACCCATCCCTGGCAGGCAGATGATTCGAGAGGATCAGGAAAAGTCACACTGAGAACAACTTGCTGGTCACTGTGGGCAAAACAGGACACTTAATGCTCACTGTTTAGCGGTGCCCCTGCACCCCCTTGTGACAGTTGTGAGAAAGCTCTGAAATTCATAGTTTTGATTTTTCCTGGCTGTTATTTTGGTAACTTGTGGATAGGAAGAACAGTAGAGGAAAACAGACATTCCTTACCTACATTTATGACTGCATGACCAATGTGATCCTACAATATGTACAATCAGAAAAAAGAAATTATATTCCATTTATGTATGATTTACCAAAATGCATAAATCCATTCTACTGCCATGTGTAAGTAATTAGAAGAAATTTTAAAAATTTAAAGAAAACAGCAATAAAACCCACCATCCCATGTTTGATGAGAAAGTAAGGTGATATTAAAAAGCAAAATATATGGTAGACAGGTCAAAGTTCATAGATTTCTAATATATCAGCAATAATTTTTTGAAAAAATTGGAATTTGAAACTAGACTTAGAAAGAATCATAAACAGTAACAGTCATAACACCCCCAAAACTGAAAATTTTAAATAACTTATAAATTAGAATTATACTTTCAGATAACTAAGAAATAAAATTAAAAAAAACAAAATATAAATAATTGCAGAGATATTCCTTGTTCAAGTCTCTACATAGGATGATATTTACTCAAATTTGATTTATGAATAGGTACAATCACTCTCAAATATCCAGTGAACTCTCTCTGAATTTAGAATAGATGGCACAGACAGCAGAAGGATCAAAAATGAACTTCCACATCTCAATCCCAATGCCTGTTAGACTGAAGCAGTTTCCATAATAAGATGTGCTGTGAACTTGACTGGGCAGGGTGGCACTTGCCTGTAGTTCCAGTGGCTCAGGAAGTTGAGGTGGAAGGATTGAGAATTGAAAGACAGAATCAGCAAAAGCAAGATTTTAAGCAACTCAGTAAGACTCTGTCTCTAAATAAAATACAAAATAAGACTGGGGATGTGGCTCAGTAGTTGAGTGCCCCTGAATTTAAACCCTGGTATGAAAGAAAAAAAACACAGATGGCAAAAACAAACAAACAAAAACTAAATAACAACCACAAATACCCCACAGCTTGGATATAATGCTGCCCAAACACAATGGACATTGTCTGGGAAATAAAACACAGGAAGAGGTTGCTGAACCCCAGGCTGACTGCAGGAAAGGGGTGAACCCTGAGCACCTGCCAAAGAACACGATGCTCAAATCTGCACTGGTGCTTGGTGCATTCTTCTCTTTGAGGGGAAAACTGCAGATTTTAGGCCAGGTACACTAGTGAACATGTATAATCCCAGCAAATGAGAGGCTGAGGCAGGAGGATGGAAATTTCCAGGCCAGTCTCAGTGACCTTGTCTCAAAATTTAAAAAATAGAGGGTTGGACATATAGCTCAGTGGAAAAGTGCCCCTGGACAGACAGTGAAACCCCAGTACCAAAAGAAAAAAAGAAAAGCAGTGCTGTTTTCAGAGACGCAGTCTGAAGGTAATATTATTGTTTTTAGAAATCCATAGGACAGGCCTTGACTGGCAAAATCTGTGGTAGTGGGTCTGTAAATCAGGCACTGCCCTACTTCTTGGCCTACACACAGCACCATGCAATCCAAGTGGCTGTTGGGGCTTACCTCTCCAGGAGGAAAGGTTCAGGAACCTAAGGTGGTGGCTGTGCCACCAGGAAGCTGCATATCTCTACTGATACAACACTTGCACATAGACCTTACTCCAGTTACAAATTCTGGGGACTGCTGCTTGGGTGGGTTGGTAAGACCTGCACATAAAGAAAGTCCACAACCCACTGGTGGGAGCAGGAGTGTGGTCCATGTGTGAAACCACACAGCCTCAGGTGGGGAGGCAGACACAGCATCCAGCCCACTATCCTGGGCCCCTAGAGCCAAGCTCAACATGTTTGGCCTTCACCTACCTCTCTGGAAGGATCTGTACCAACATTGATCCCAAAAGCTTTCTCAGGTTTCCAGAGACCAAGTGACCATGGGATCCACTGACTTCAAACTGTGTTCTGCCATCCAAGTCTCTCTCCAACAAGTGCCACTGAGCCAGGATCTGCTGTGCACTCCCTTCCACCACCATGAAGATGTGTAGTACATTCTGCCATCCTCCTTTGGCAGGTGCACAGAAACCTGGTCACCAACCACTAAGGTTTCCTTTTTCTCCACTCATACTTCATCTCTCTGAGGTGAAACTATCACTACCTCACCCTGCCTCACCCTGTCTTTCTCTCCCTGTAAGATGTGTCTGACAATATCTCAGAATTTGCTTCACACTTAAAGATGATCTGTCATAACTTGGTCAGCTCTAAGTGTACATAGGTGTAAGAGGAAAGGGCTGGAGAAGGCAGGTTTCTCTCTGTCTTGAGCATATAAGGCAGGACAACCACCTTTGATCTTGTGGCCTCAGATACAGAACCCAGGTCTTGGGTAGAGATTGTTCTGGCCTCTCTTCTGACACAACTGTCACAAGATTCTCTTGTGTCCAGCTGCCCAAGACCTGCCTGTCCACCTGGTATGTGACTCTGCTCCTGATTTTTCTGCCTCCTCATTCATCAGAACATGGAGAGAACTCTGAGAGACAGAAGCAGCCTGTAGTTGGAAGGCAGGGACAGGCCCACAGCCTTGGGGCAGCTGAAAGGGAACAGTACAAGAAGACACCCAGGGATCAAAGGTGACTTATTCTGTAAGCTGAAAGTTGTAACAAGAGGACAATTCAAATGTCCAAGCCAGGAGCACCAGTGTGAAGATTCAGAACAGCAAGATGAGTAAAAACCCAAAAGTTCTGAGCAGGCAATGGCAGGCTCTCTGTCAAGAACTTAACACCTTGCTTAACTACACCAACTTCATTTAAAAGGTGACTTTTTTTTTACATTTCTGAAGGGAAGTGTTTCCAGCTCAGAATTCTGCCCCTGCCAATTGGTTAGTAAGGTTGAAGGGTTAATTTTAGACATTTTTAAGGCATTCAGCAATTCAGAAAATTTATCTTCTTGGTGCTTTGTTGTGAAAGCTAATTGAGCATGTTCTCTAAGAAAACAAGGGAGTCAAGGAAAAAAGAACAAGATTTCCATTCTGCAAGCACTGGAGCCACCCAGCAAAGCAGGGATGAGAGCTCCAGTCATGGCAATGCCACCACACCCAACCCTGGAAGCTATCCCTCACAGTGGCAACAGGAAGAGGAGGCCCTATGCAGAGAATTCTCATATGGGGTTCTTGAAACCCTGGGAGATGTAATGGTGTGATAAAAGCAGATGTGCAAAACAAAAAGAAAAAGGCATATAGAAGGTAGGCGTGATGGTGTGCACCCATAATACCAGTGACTGGGAATGCAGATGCAGAAGAATCTTGAGTTCAAAGTCAGCCTCAACAATTTAGAGATACCTTAAGCAACTCAGGCTGACAGAACATGCTCAGAAAGTATCTTTTGGTGCCATTGGTAATAGGCAAAACAGCTATGCACCTGCTTAGTGGTCAAGCTTGTCTCTGAAGGAAAATTCTCCTGCCCAACAATACTTCTAGCTCTGGGATACAGATATGCACAGAGCTGGCTGGGGCAACTCATTTCCACCACATAAGTGGTGTAAGCCCTGCTAAGTTTTCCAAAGACTGCAGAGCAATAGGCCTTGCAATTTCTCACTGGAGAGTGGGCTGAGTTGTGAACATGTGCTGGGGAGGCAGAGCAGGTCCATGTGGACAGGCCACATGGGCCCTACTTTCTGTGCTGACCCCACTCCCAGTCAGATGTGGAACCTGCCTCCCAAGCTGACCCCAACCCCTCCAAGCTGAACTCCAGAACACACAAAGACTAGGTGTGGAACATCCTGCACCCCTGGAAGGGCAGGGCCTGCAGATGCTCCTGGCCAGGGTCACTTCTTTGCCTGTAATTACCATAGGCCTAGTTTTCTAAGGCTCAGCTCAGCTCTTGTAACCCCTGCAGATTAGCCAGAGTGAGAAGTGGGCACACCCCATGTGAGAAAGCAACCCTGGAGGGAAGAGTTCAAAGGGACATGGCACCAGTAGCAGGGGGACTGATCATTGAAGGGGACTGGGGGACAGGAGAAGGCACCCAGGACAGAGGAAAGGATGGAAAGAGGTGAGGGAACCACCTGGTGAAGTGGGGGCACCTGAGGAGAGGAGCAGACACCTGGGAGAGAGGAAGTACAGGAAGGAGTTTAGGGAGCCCCCTTGGGATTGGAGAAACCACAGAGGGAAGAGCCACCTTTTGCTAGGAGGAGCACCTGTGGAGTGGGAGAAGCAACCTGAGTGGAGGAGGGGAGAGCCTGTGATGGTAGAGGTAACTGCTTTGGGCTGGGAAGAGTTGGCAAGGGGGAGATAGGGAACCATCTGGTGGTCAAGGTACCTGCCTGAGGTGTGAGAGAAGCCCCCTGTGGTGCTTGGGGTACTTTTGAGGGTGCCAGGGGAGTCATCTGGGGTGGCCTGTAATCCTTAACTGTTGAACCTTGCTGGGTTTGGTGGTCATGGCTAATGCAAAATCCCCTAGCCTCTGGAACACCTCTCTGGGATAGTGCAAGATCTTGGCATCCTTTGGAGCAGATGGAGTAGGGTGATGGGTTCCTGGATGAAGACAGTGAGGATGGTGGTTTCAGACCAGCATCCTCCACATATTTACTTATCAGGACCAGCTCTCTGAGGATGATATCACTTGTCACCCTGAACCACCATCCACAAACCTCCTTCTAGGGGACATCTCTCCTGTCCACAGCCTTTCCCACAAAAATGCACATTCCCTGACACAAAAGCACAGAGTACTGCAAGGAGTCTGTCTGAGGAGTCCCTCTGGGTCATGCACCCTGCTGACCTACCACTCTTCCCAAATCCAGGATTCCTTCTCAATCCCATACATGTGGGAGAAAGTGGTTCACAAAACACTGCCTGAGACTCACTTCCTGTTCACCAAACTGCAACCTTTCTTGCCTTCCCATTGCCTCCCAGTACTTCCCTCCATGATTTTCTCCTGTTCATTCCTTGCCACACTTCCATTCCCATCACCCTGAGAGGCTCTCTGAGGCCTATATATGAGACACACTTGCCATCCAGTCCCACTGTCACTAACCACAGGTTCTATCATATACCCAGGCTCAGGTGGCAAATGGGAGGAGATGGTCTTGAACATGACCTCAGCCATCTACTCCTGAGGAGGTAGGGGGAGTGCGGTTTGGGCCTGGCTCACAGTCAGCAAGAAACACTGATGCCATACTGCTTATGGTGTTGTGGCTGTAAACACTTGCTCTTCCCTCCAGTTCCCCACTGGGTCCTTGGTGGTACATGCAATCCCTTGGCGCCACTGGTGGAACCAGTGCAGACATATGCTCACAGAATCTCTTTTGCAGCAGTAGCTCTACAGGTTGGTCAGCACCACCGCACTCAGCATCCTCAGATCCATGCAGTAGTGGATGTCATTACAGAGCTGCACCAGCTCCTTGCTGCCTCCTGGCACATGGCAATTCTGGAAGAACATGCTGAGCCCTGGCTGCCCTCAGTTCCCTGGCACACAACCCTGCAAACCAACCTTGGTGAAGGGATTAATGTCTGGGATTGAACACAACGATCATCAAATCCACAGTGTGGTGAAGCAGGGCAGGTACTACAGTGCCCACAAGGCTCTGAGGAATTTCCCTGAACACCCAGGCACTTTTCAAGTCATGCTGAGAACCTCACCTCACCCTTCAACTAGCCAGACCTGTCAACTCACCTTGACACTCTTCACCTTTCCCAACAGAGGATGGTTCTCAGCTGCAGAGGTGAAGAAGTTAAGGCATGAAGAGAGAGACCTGACAATCCATCCTTTGGTGCACAGCTAGGGTGACACCACTGTCAGTGCCACAGGATTTGGACCCAACGGGCCAGTGTTGACCCACACCTTAAGTGAATGACCACCCAATAGGGCCAGGCCTTCAGATGCTAGAAATGTTCAAAGTTGAGTGGAATAAAGGGGACCCTATCCTTGCCCAGTAACAGCTCACTCATCCTGAGTCAGATTTGACCAACACCAAGGATGCCCAGGCACTTCCAGTACCCTGTATGGTCCCTCCATTTACTAAACCCTGACAGCCCATGCTGTTGCCTCTGGTACTGTGTCCACAGAACTGGCATAAGGTACTGAAAATTACATGCCCTGCTCTCTGAGGTTGTGATTCCATGGCCCTCTGCCATCTCAAAACACTATTGGCATCCCTGACCCAGATGCAGGACTTGGCTCTGGTAAAAAGTCCCTGCACAGGACAGGTTCTGCCCTGTGCTAGGTGCAGTGGTCATGTTCCCTCAGGTCTCAGCTACATGTTACATCATCAGACATACCTGTGAGCCATCATGACTGAGGTTATAACCCTCTCTGGGGCTTCTCCTCAGCAATATGAGGTAAGGCAGGTCACAGCCTCTGGCACAGGGAGAAAAATATCAAGAGGTCCTAGACAGAAATGTCTTGGGAGTTCTAGGATGAGGAAGAGGTCACTTACCCTTTAAGGGAACTGGGGGCCCAGATACAGGACTGAAAATTGGGCAGGCCCAGAGACAATCCCTGGGGGTCCTGCCAGATATATGCCTTCTCTTTACAGATGCCTCTGGCTGCTGGGGGAACTTAGCAAGGCCATAAGCAACTTAGTGAGTCCCTGTCTCAATATTAAAAATAAAATAAATAAATAAAAAAGTTTGGGATGTAACTCAGTGGTTGAGGGTCCCTGGGTTTAATCCCTGGTACCAAAAATATCCCCTTCGGGCCAGACATGTCACTATTTTTAAACTGCCCAGCATCACCCAGACACACTTTAATCATATACACCACTGTTTAGGGAGAAGCATGAAGCACAAGCCTCATAGTAGATGGGCAAATAAAGATTACAAGTGGCTCTCTACCAATAAGATCATGTTGTGATGCCAAACATTCTGAGATCCAAGGTACCACCAGATGACTGGAGAGACACTTCTGGTCTTCAGAGTGTGAGAAAAAGGTCCGTTAGTTCATTTTCAGAATCTAGTATTCAACCTTAGTTGGATCCAATTGTAATCTTTCCCTTTTCCATGCCCTAATTGTAAAATTAGTCAATTAAGCAGACTGTAACCCCAAACTCCTCAAGTCAGAGTGAAGAGCAGCACTGCATTAGGTGAGAGATAAAAGCAGGTGGACAGCCCACCCAGGCACTTGCTAGGCAGGTTCTGGTAGCATAGCCTACCTGAAGTAAAGGTTTGCCTTGCTCCCTCACTTTTGGGCATGGTATTATTTTGTGTGGCACCTCCTTATTTCTAACAAGACCTACTACAGATTGAGATCATGGGTTTACAAGACAAGGACACGGTTTTCCAAATGTGGACCATGTCTCATTCATTGATTATTATTTTTTTTAATTATTTAGCACAGTGCAGCACAGGATGACCACTGAACATGGACTTGTTGATTAGGTAGTTTACTTCCTGTTTCCAAGCCAGTTAAAGTTGATCCAGTGTGGGTAGGTCACCCTGACTGAGCTCTTGTCCTGCTGGGTATAATAGAAACAGCCTCCTCTTCCCTGTACACCTTGCCTCACCACCCAGGCTTACCTCTAGAAGCTAGTAGGCTGCCTGCAGTTTCTCCTGCTAGACCAGGACACATGCACACAGCAGGATGACATCCACATTGTCCAGGAGGTGCAGGTGGAGTTGGCTCCCCAGAATGGCAGAAACCAATGGCTATGCCTTGGCAAGGTCAACCTGCATGTCTTAGCATAGCATGCCTGCCAGGATCACCAGCTCTGCTGGGGGCTATAAGCAGCCCTCACACTCCTTCAGTTGTGCCAGGAATCTCTGCATCCTCTCCATCACAGAGCTTGTTCTTTCCATCTGTCTATCTTTAGACCAAGTGTGTGTGATATGTGACCCTGAGCACAGCAACATCTGCATAGGACAGTCAGAGTGAACCTGAGAGAGGAGACCTACATCACACACCTTCTAGAATTTTCTTCTAAACACCCTAATGGTTGATGGTGCAAAGCACTGACCTGGGTACTCTCTATAGCCATCCACCTGGGGTTTGAGCTTCTCTTCTGTCCCCTGCACTTATCAACAGGTCACTGGCCTGGACATCTCCTTTCTCCTGACCCCTTCTCCTTCAAGAACTAAACCTTTTCTCTAACTCTTGTTGTGGTGTCTGGTTCACCAGAGGCTCTGGACTTGACTTCACATGCATACACTCTATTCACAGGAGAGACACAGCTGTTGCCAGCACCAGTCCCACTAGTATGGTAAACACATTTCCTTGATCAAACTCTCTTACTACAGAGCACTCCACCAAGTGGGGGATATCACCATCTGGATGTTGGGGGGAGCTTGCTAGTGATGAATTTTGAGACATAAGATCTTATTCACTGCCTAATTTGCTTCTGGGGATTAATCTCCTGAAAGTGAGGATTGAATGTGCCTTCTGGAGGCAGGGAATTCTGCCTGTTTGTGCTCCCTGGCTGTGGGACTGGCTTGGTGAGGTTGTCCCTAGCAGGGAGTGGGCACACGCTCATTTAATCTTTGTCACCACCCCCTTGACTGAAGGGAACTCCAAAGGTTCCAAGGTGTGGGAAAGAGCCCTCTCAGGATCCAGGTTTCCTCCAGCACCCCATCAGGGCTGGGTGAAGATTGAATGGGACCCTTAATTGAGAAAAGAAAACAGTTTTTTCTAAGGGAAAGTGCAGAAAAGAGGGGCCGGGTAGATACGAGTAGGTTGTTTGGCTTCCTGACTCTAACAGACCCTGCCACGTGCTCCTAAGTTTTGTGATGCATTGCACTGGGAAGCAAGGCCAGGTGCCAGCACCACATGAACACATGGGGAAGGTTCTGCTGTTCACACCTGTCCAACTCCCAAGCCCCTGGAGACTCCCACCCAGCTGCTCTTTTGAGACTCCTGATGCAAAGTCCCCTTGGCCCCACCCCACATGCCAGACTACCCCTACACCCATGGAGCCCCCAGAAACCCAACCCCACCCGCCTCCATTGGCAGGTCCAGTCAGACACACCCTGCAGGAAAAGAGGCACCAGATGGGCAGCACAGGGCTCAGATGCTACCAAGCTGCAGTCAATCCACACAGGCCTGAAGACCTAAGGCCAATGGAGGAGCAACCAACCATACTGGGTGTGATGTTTCCAAATTCAAGAGCAGCTAAGCCAGGGAGCTGTTGTGCATGCTCCACAACCCTGAGCTGCCAGGAACCATCATTCCATGTGGCTGCTAGGGCCCAAGGCCAGTTACCTGACTTGGCCAAAACCCAGGTGTGCCCAGAACTGGAGGAGCAGTTTTGGAGGGCAATGTTGCTTGGACCAGTGCTAAACTGGTGACCCACGTGTCCTCATGCAACCCTCCATCCCTGCCTTGTCTCCTAGACCTTGGGAGTGTTCACTACCCTCAGCAGGACCTAGGTGACCAGGCTTTAATGATGCCCAGGACAGCCAAAGCAGCCCAGCGCCACCTAGAAGGCCTGGAGGGTAGTGCAAGCTCTCAGGCTTCAGTGGGGTCCCCTGTCCTTCCTCGACCCAGAGCAATCCATGGCCCGCTAGACTGTGCCCCGCAAACACCATAGCTCCTCTTCAACTGGATCAAGAGGTTAGGATCCCATTTCTTGAAACATCAGGCCCCCAGTCCATGCTCCCTTCATCTGTCCTCTTACCATCATCACAGAGCTTTCACTTATTTAGAATCTCAGTCTCAAGCAGCCAGGACCAGAAGCGTTTCCAGTTGCCATGGAAACCATGAAACCACCGCGCTGTCATGCCACCCATCTGTGACCTCAGGCACTGTATGCAGTGCAGGTACGAGGTCATGAAAGTTACTCCTCAACATCCAGGTGGCCAAAGGCCCAGAGAAGTCCTCTGGGGAGAGAGAGAAAGTTTGTGCTCCTACCAGAGTCTGGAATGTATAGGCCCTTCACACCCGCCATGCCTGAAGCCTGCCCCTTTCACTTGGAATACAGTTGCTCTCCCATCTTTTGCTCTCATGGCACAGGGGCACTGGAAACAAAATGAGGCCATTTTCAGAGGAGAACAGATTGCAGTTGAATTATTGAGAGATCCTGGATATGACTTACAGTCACTTATCTCACTCCATTGAATCTTGAGAGAAAGAGCTGCAAACGTAACTAGCAGCAGAAAAACATTAGATGAAGAATTGTTTTTCCCAGCCTGCAAATATATGTCCTGGGACCCCAGACCCTGTGAGCCATCACCACTTCTCTTTGCCTATTTAGATTAACTGACAACATCTGGCTGAGTTGCTGAGGCATTTTCTAATATAGGGAAAAATGCTTTTCCCAGGAGAAACACCTTCCTCTACCTACCCCATAAATGAGACTGTAGGCAAGATCCAGCACCTCCACTGGCTTGTGCCTTTTGCTCAGATATCTCCTGGTTAGAAATTTTCCAAGGAAATTCCAGGGGAAAAAAGAGGATTGAGGAAGGTATCAGCAGATTGTGATTAGATTGACTAGGGATCCAGTTGTGAATGATCCCAGAAATCTCCCTTCCTACTAAAACACTGAGCATATTCTGATTCCCACATAGGTTTGCCTCTTCTAATGCCCCATGGCCTCCATGCTCACTGCCATCATTTTCTGCTCAGTGATCAGCTAAAGACTTTTCCTCCTTCAATTGAAAGGAATAAACCTTTCCCCTCCAGATGCACCACTAGATTGTGGGTCCTGATGTGTACAAAATGTTCTTTGCAGGATTGCTATGAGAAGGAAGATGAAGAATTCTTTAGAAATTCATTTAATTTGTCTGGGGCTGGGTTTTCTGCAGAGAATTTGACAGTCAGATGAGTAGGGGAACAAGGGGGTATCTAAAATGGGATCCTGCAGAGCTGATGAAATAGCTTGTTTTGGAAAGTGCATGCCTAGCATGAGCAAGGGCTGTGTGCAGTTCGAATCCCCAGCCCCTCAGAGGGCAAAAAAAAAAAAAAACTATTTTGAATATGCCAACCCTCCCTTATCTCAACTTTTCTCCTCTTTTCATCAACTCAATCGGCACAATTGGAAACGTACTAGTTGCACACGCAAGTGTTTTCCAATCAGACTTTCACCATGGAGCTGCGATGAAAGTTAGCTTCCTGTCACCTGCATTTCTCAATAGGAGATGTTCCTAGAGATCAGTCAACTCTCAGGAGCTCATAGGTCAGATCATTCTGACGAAAGTGCTCATGGGGGTATATCCTCAGCAATTCTTGAAGAAGATGATGCTCACCAGGTTGCAATGGCAGGAACTTCAAAATGACACCTGCACTCATCTTTGGGAATGACTAGGCTTCTAGGAAACACTCCAGACTCTGCAAGTGAAGTGGACATGCACACCTCAGCACTTTAAATGGGAACCTCAGTGTCATCTGGAAAATCAAGAGGTGAGGACCAAAGACAGTTACTCTTGGCTCTGGCTTTTCTGTTTTCCTTTGTATCCGGTTGCAAATGACTTGAACTGAAATTGTATGATTTTGGGATGAACACATGTTAGCTCCTGCTGATAGCATTCAGGAGGAAGAGGGGGATTTGCAACCTAGTCTCCCAGTATCATTGGAGGTCCAGTGTCAACAGGAATGAAGCCCTTTAAGTGACTGTTGTTAATTTTGATGGAGGTTCTGAAGAGATGCAGTGTATAATTGAGTTAAGGACATGGTGTTCTCATACGCACCATGGTTCTGGGAATGAGTGGATTGTGGTTTGCAGGGTCAAGAATGACACAAAAAGCCCTTTTTGAAAGAAGTCACACTGAAAGAATGAAAATGAAAGTAGAGGCATTAGGCATGTGGTGTGTTGGTGGTGGATATGAGCAAGTCCAAGAAATAAAATGGATGTTAAAACTTGAAAATTCTTCAGGATACACTCTTTCTGCTCACTAAGGCCTATCACACTTTTGGATGTTCTTCAACATATTCTGTTTTGATATTCAGGTTTAACCCATGTTGGGTCTTGACTTTTCCTATTGAGCAGGATGGTTTTGAATAAATTTCTGATACTGAGGTGCACTCTTGATTTCCAGAGTCATACTTCAGTGCTGCATATCCCAGTGTGAAGTCATTTACATTGAAGGTCAATGGAGTAGCTGGTGTGGTATAAGGAAAGCCTTTCCTCACAGATCTTGTGCTAAAAAAATTAAAATTCACATATGTATCATCATCTTTCCCTTTCAAGCAACAGGAAAGAGCCAGGAATTTGCAAGGGCATTGATGTCCTTGCAAGGGGAATTAGGGTCAGTCATAATGGTTCCTTACAGAATGATCTGGCACTGACTACCTCCTGTATCTGTACAGTATGTTGAAGCTGAAGAAATGTCCTGGACTTTGGGCATAGACCTTAAACAATGACCAATTTGTGAGTGTCTCTTCACCGAGGTTGGCTTTTAGCACCAACACCCTTCTGCTTTTCATGTCCTCCAAAGGTCCTTACTCTTCCTTTTGTAGTATTCAGCCTTGAAGTTTTGTGCCATTCCTCTTTCAGCATGATGCATGTTCATATTTGGTATTGTGCCTTGTGAAATTGTGTTCATCATGCCAATGGCAGGTTCTTGTTTCATCCACTGGCTTGTGCTCTGCATCTTTCAGAGCCTGGTAAGAGGACTCTTGGCAATTTCCCAAAGACTTGTGCCACAGAGGCACTAGTGTGGTCAAGGGAGTGAACACTTGAGTGAACACAGATTGGACATATAATTCTGCATCTGAAGGTGAGTTGAAGGACCTCTGGAAAAATCATGGCAGAACAATTTCTGAGTGAATCCCAGTTCTAAGACAGCAGCCAAGGTGATTGACCCTGGCAGGTGGAGTGAGTACAGAACATCTCTCTTTGCTTCACAGCTCCCTCCTGTCCTCCATCCAACATGCTGACTGAAGGACTCCCTGTTCTCATCATGAGCCTTCCCAGCAGTCACCCACCTCCACTTGGGAGACCAACTCCCCAGGTTCCAGCTGTCTCTGGTTAGGGCTTTCTCAGAAAGGAGGGCAACCAACCAGACAGGGTGTGATGTTTCCCAATTCAAGGAATGCCTAATCCAGGGAGCTGTGCTGCACACTCCCTGACCCTGAGTTGTCAGCAGCCATCATGCCATGTGGTAGCTAGGCCCCAGGCCAGTTACCTGACTCAGCCAAAGCCCAGTTGTGCCCAGACCTGGAGAAGTGGTTTCCGAGGGCATTGCTGCTGGGGGCTGGTGCAAGGCTTGGTGACCCACATGCCCTCATGCAGCTCTCCATTTTTGCCTGGTCCCCTAGATCTTGGGGGGCCTGACTGCTCACAGCAGGAGCCAGGAGACTGGGCTTTCATGATGCCAGATGGGGTCCAATCAGCACAGCACCAACTAGCAGACCTGGATAGTAGTTTGAGCTGTCAGGCTTCAGCGGGGTCCCCTGTCCCACCTGGACCCAAAGCAATCCATGGCCCACTAAGCTGCATCCCAGACATGCCATAGCTCCTCTTCAACTGGGTCAAGAGGTTAGGATTCCATTTCTTGAAACATCAGGCCCCCTGTCCTTCCTCCCTTCATCTTTCCTTTTACCATCACCACAGAGCCTGCACTTGTATTGAATCTCTGTCTTAAGCTGCCAGGACCAGAAGTGTCTCCAGTTGCCATGGGAACCATGAAGTCATCGCACTGTCAAGCTGCCCATCTCTGACCTCAGCGCTGTCTGTGGTGCAGGCACAAGGTCATGGAAACCACTCCTCAATATCCAGGTGTCCCAAGGCAAAGAGAAAGTCTCTGGGGAGAGACATAATGTGCATGCTCCTATCAGACCCTGAAACCTCTACACCCTTCACACCCACCATGCTGGAAGCCAGCCCCTTCCATTTGGAATACATTCACTCTCCCATCTTTTGCTCTCATGGCACAGGGGCACTGGAAACCAAATGAGGCCATTTTCAGAGTGGAATAGATTGCAGTTGAATGAGAGATTCCAGATATTACTTTCAACCACTGATCTCACTCCACTGAATCTTGAGAGAAATAGCTGCAAACGTAGCTAGCAGCAGATGGACATTATGAGGAATTTTTTTTTTCTTGCCAGCAATTATCGGTCCTGGGACTTCTTCCCTTTGCTTGTATAGATTTACTGACAGCATCTGACTGAGTTGCTGAGGCATTCCCTAATTTAGGGAAAAAGTCTTTGCTCAGGAGAAACACTTTTCTCTACCTCAACTGTAGGGTAGCTCTGGTGCAGGTAAGCCCGGCTGAGTGAAGACCCACAGACTCAGGGAGTTTGGTGGAAGCAGGCTGATGGCAAGCAGCCTGCAAACTCATTTATTGCAGGAAAAGTTATACACTTTATAAGTTTCTTGCCCAATCACAATATGCCACAGGAGATCAGACCACCAGGCTCCTATACTGTTTCCCTTGGTAATGCTTGGTCAACTTGGGGCAGATATTTATATTCCTAGGTCAGAAAATTGGAATGCTCCTCTCTGCAAGTTTACACACTTGAGACATTAACTGGTGTGAGCCAAGAACTAGGATTTCTCCCAACATTGTTTAACATTTCATTGAAGATAAACTAAAAAATTCTTCCAATAAAGAATAGTGGCAACACAGATACATACAGTGCATATAATGCTTCCCGATGTTTCCACGGATGAAGTCAGCCTGAGTGGAGTGTGGCTGCTTGATAAAAAGGGGGCTGGGGGACTCAGTGGAGGGTCAGAACAGACAGCCTGCTGCCAGATAAAACCCAGAAATACTGGCTTTTAGAATGATAAAAGCATACACAGGAGGAAGAGTCCACAGCTGTGTCTGGGAAACCTGGCTGAGTGGAAGATTAAAAGTTCCCTTCTAGTCTGCTGAGAAAAATACCACCAAACCAATTAGTCAATGCAAAAAAGAAGTGGAACATGAGCCATGCATGTTGGTCAAGTTCAGTGGGGATCTGACACTGAGACCTCACATTACCTAGGCACAACACATGGAGGAAGCTATACCCCCAAAGGACCCACACCTAAGAGGGATCCTTCTAAATGCACATAAAATTTCAGCCTATTAACACACAGCATGAGAAAACAATAAGACCCCTCCAAAATTTTTATAGTTCTCCAATAACTACATCCAAGGACTTTTTTTTTCTAACATCCACTAAGGAAATGAACTGGAAAATTACTGACTGTATGCTAACCACAAAGATCCCATTCTAGACGGTTATTATTTGCTTAAAAATTACATTTGAGACTCATTTGAGACTATTATCTGCTTCAACATAGACAATGATTTCAAGGGATAATGGAAGCTTTAACCTTGTCATTAATGAATGGTACTGTGAATTTAAAATTTTGCACCATTGGGAATAACTGTTCTTGGACATAAATGAGATCAGTGGCAATCACAGTTATGTATGTTCATAATTTTAACTGTTTATTCATACATCTTATATTGTTTTCATCAGTGATGTTTTACCAATAAAAACACAAACAATATTCAGAAAAAAATTCTTCAGTTACTAGAATAAACCTCACGGTTATGTTGCCATGATTTCCAGCGTTATTTTCATAGTCATTAGTTTGCATTAGATCTAAATATTAATTTATGACATTTAGATTCCTAAAGAGTTTTGCAAAAGGTCATTTCCTTTGAACTAATTTCATTCTGGATGTGAAAACAGGATGAAATCATGAATTCAAATTCCCATGTTTACATACCTGTGACTGCTTATTTTCAGTGCCACTAAGCCTTTCCTCCTATTCCTCTGATGTTACATCTAACAGAAGTCTGTTGACAAATGGATAGTTTACTTAAGTTACTTAGTACTCCTGGAAAGAGTAACAGTCTATCAAATTAAAAACTAATAATAGGCTTTATACTAGATCATCATTTACTTTAGAAACTATCTTACTGCTCTGTGTGTGTTTGTGTGTGCTTTTGTGTGTGTGTGTGTGTGTATTCATGTTTTGTGATTTTATCCAGGGACTTTGGCAACCTTAGCAATTAATTTACCAATGAGTGGTTTTGCCAAACCTATTTTTCTTTGAGACGGAGTCACTCTTAATTGTTCATGGTGTCATCAATCTTGCCATTCACCCCTCTCAGTCTCCTAAGAAGATATGTTTATCTGTGACCAACTATACCCAGCAAATATTTACTATACTATGCATGCTTTTCCTATTTAAGAACTTCAAAATTTATCAGAAAAAAACTACATGTGAACAGGTTTAATTCATTAAAATAACACAAAGAATTATCCCTCCATAAAAATTAAAAGTTCCCCAAAATAAATTTTTAAAAATACACACAAAATATCCAAATTTACAGTTCGCTCTTCTCTTCATAATAATAACTTTCAACATGCTCTGTTCATCAGTATTGTTTTCCTAATGACTGATACTTCTTACTCATTTGTCAATGAATACCTCTATATCTAAAATGTTTTTTCCACTATTCTGACAAATTTATTTTCTTCTTTTAGAAGGCAAACTATTCATGCAGTCCTTCAGGACTATGGTTATCCTTCCTGATGTAGTGGTTTCCTCTCTTGGGGCTACCTTAGTAACTATTCTACTTAGGACCTAACAAATTTACCTGTAAATTTTTTCTGTACAAATCTAATACATTTACTCCCAGATTGTTGGGGATGTTTTTTATATCACCATGGTGTCAACAGTTCTAATTATAAGAGCCAATAACTGAATAAGTTTTTGGTAAGAGGTAGTTGAGAAAAAAGGTACCTTTTCTGGAGGTTGGTATGAAGAGAGGCTTAAGGAGTGAGACTATCATCCAGAGGTAGAAAATGGTAAGAACAGGGAAGACTGTAGCACAGAGAAAAGCACCAAATGGACCTGTATTTGTATGACCATATAGGGATAGGTGAGAAGTAATGACAGAGGACAGCACAGGCAGAAAAAGGGATAAAGACTGATGGCTGCATATGCAGTATCACTAGACCAATATCAATGCTGTGGGTGATAGACATGAAGGGCCTTTGTGAAAATACAGATGAATAATGAGAAGGCAACAGTGCAGTGTGACATTCAAGCAGGACTGAATGGAGGGAGTGTTTCCAGAAATACAGAGGATAGACAATTTTCAGTGACCTGTATAGAATTAAGTTTAATTAAATGAACAAAGTTTAAGAAGCTGGGCCAGCTGAAATGCTTCCCCTTGTTTCCTTTGCATTCCTTTCCAGAATTACCTAGTTCATTTCCCTTTCCTGTTAGCTATTCAAAAGCTAACAGGAAATTTTTAGAGCTTGGTCTTTGATTTTTCCTATTACAATTTCTTCCTTTTCAGTAGTTGTATATTAAAATACATATATTTGGTACCAACTATATAACCCAGGAGACCTATATGACTGAGCCTCATCTTCAGCATTTTTTACTTTCTTAATAACTAATGGACTGATGTTTATTTATTTCTGAGATAACTTCTTGTTAAATTGCTATGACTTCACTCTGCTGAGGCTGGCCTAGAACCTGTGATCCTCCTGTACCAGCCTCTTGGTTCACTGTGATTTCAGGTGTGTCAACATACTTTGTTGCCTAGGAATGTAAATTTTGTTTCTTCCTTGTTTTTATCCTTTTCCTTTCCCCAGAGATACTCTCAGAATAAAAAAAATATATTTGTGCTTTCACTGGATCTGGGTATGACTGAATTAACATGCAACAGCTCTTCATTTAATCTTCCTCAAGGCAGTTACCTCCCTTGCAAATCAGAATGAGGTCCATGGATCAGGAACATTGGAAACATCTTTAAATGTTTTCAAAATGTGGATGCGAAAGCCTGTTGAGTACAATGTGCATTTTGAACATGTTCACCAAAATTGAATTCAATAAAGTTTGAGCATTCTTGGGTATAGCTACTCTTCTACCAGTTCCTCTAACATAACTTACGTATTTGAAATCCTCATATTTTGTTTCCCAAATTGTAGGTGTATTAGTATTTATTATATTTCAGTGAACATTTTATCAGGGTATACTTTACTGATCCTTTCATAATAGTCCTAACTTTTTTCATTTCCATATCATATTATCCTGCACCATATTTACATTTGTAGAAAATCAAAAATTTTCACATAGCAATTAATTACTTACATCTATGATGGATCACTGTGTTTATGTTTATTTATGGCAAACCAAATATATCACTGCATGATGTGGTATGCATTTTTTAATTACTTTCCATTGTTGATAAAGAAAAGAACTGTTGGAAAATTTTACTCTGTCTCTCATACCTGTGTTGTTACAGAAAACTCACAATTTTTTCTAATGCTCTGCTCTTCCACTTTCTAATGTTTAATCTGAGTTTACTTCCCTTCACAATGTATGCCCACTTCTTTTGCTTTCTTTTGTTGTCTGTTTTATTTAGTTTTCTTATTCTTTGTTCTCTCTTCTTCTCTCCACTTTTTTATTTACCAACTTTCCTCTGATATAAGCTATGGGAAGCAATCCTTATTTAGCAAAATCAGACTAGGCTGAGCCATGGGATGCAGGGACCTGATTTCCAGGAACTAACAGGCGAAAAGGTCTGTCCTAGATTACCAGGAAGCATGTGGTGCTGCATGCCAGTGGTTCCCTGTCTCCTTCTGGAATATCTCCCCTAAGGGGATGGTTTCCCTAACTGCACTCTATCTTTTTGATCACAGAAGAAGCTCCTCCATGTTTTAACCCCCTTTACCTGTGAATTAAAAATAAAAGAGAGTTGGATGAGTAGTTAGAGGATAGCGATTGTAAGACCAGGCCCATTATGTCTCCTCTCATTTAAAAAGATTATTGTCTCTTGTGTGTTTCTTGAGTACATAAGCTTTTGGGAAATACACTGAAAAACAGTCAACATCCTCCTCCACCAGTTAAACCTTTCCTCATCCACATGGGACATGGCAGAGAGGACCTCCACACTAAGCAGATCCTGAAATGGAATTCAACTACTTTATTGACATTCTAATTTAATCTGTTACTGAAACTTAATAAGATATGCCACTTATTACCATTTCACTCTTTTTCCTTTCTATATATTTCTTATGTTTAACTCTTCAACTATTAAATCTACTAGTATCCATGTTTTAAATAAACATAGCCAATGTTATTTTATAATATGTGGTTCTTACCTTCTATAGGTCCTGTTATGCCATGTTTTTCTCTTTGATATGCATCACCAGATAAATGATCAATGCACTTCTGAGGAAGACTCAGAGAGATACCCTGGCAAAATAAACATCAATAATGAGGTGCATAAAGGTTTATTAATCACTAAGGTGACACCCAATTTTCCAGTTTGAAATAAATTAAACTTAAAAACTAGAGAATGACACTTTGAAAGCTGACACATTTTATACCATAAGCTCATATATCCTCTGCAAATAAAATAAATTTTACCTTCTCTTCTTCAGCTGGTATGTGTTCCATAACACTTCCTGGTAGGCAAGGATGAGTTTTTCACATTAAAGTCTTCAGATGAAGCATTGGCCTGTTTGGGGAAGAATAGAGAAGACACAAGTAGAAATATAATTACTCTGCAGAAACCTCCCCAAGCTGGTACATTGTACAACTAGAAGTTGTGGAAACAAGTGTTGACATTTTAGTTACATCAGGAAGGAGAAAACCATATACTCCTCTTGGTCTTACAATTTTTAAGTGTCTTCCATGTTTTTTGCTTATCATTTAGGTTTTTACCTTTCTATTTCTTATGCTCTTTTCATTGTTTATTTTTCTTTGCATTTGTCTTCTTTTCTATCATGTGTATCTGCTCAATATTCCATTTGTAGTATTCATCCTCCTTCTCCTTCTTTTTCCCTTCCACCACTTACATTTTGGTGCCAGGAATGTAACTGAGAGGTGTTCAACCACTGACCCACGACCTCAGTCCTTTTACATTTTATTTACAGACAGTCTTGCTGAGTGTTTATGGTCTCACTAAATTGCTGTGATGGCTTTAGACTCATGGTCCTTCTGTCCCAGCCTTCAAAGCCACTGTGATAACAGGTGTGCATCACCATTCCCAGCCAACATTTGCCTATATATTTTAATATTAATTTTGGAATCATTAGTGGCTAAAGTTTTGTTCATTGTACATTATCACTCATCACTTCTCATTGGTTATTAACATTACAGAGATTATTTTAATGTTTTATAAGTTAAACATGTGCTTTGCTTCTAAGATTTTGCTACTACTGGTAGTTGTTCTTTGTTCTTAAAGAATTTTGGATGAGTGAGTGATCCTGGAACTTTTGTCACACTGATTTAGGTCTTTGACAATGAAATATAAACCATGATCAGGTTATATCAAAAGAGAAATTGGTTCACATAATGTGACCATAATTAAGAAGGGGAAAGAACTCTATTCAAATGCATGACAAACCTATGCATATTAACACAGAAAACACAAGAGAGCAAAGCAATAAGAAACCACCAAAAGTTTCTAGTTCCCTGAGAACTTAATCCACAGACATTTTTGTGAAAGATATGCTGTACACAAATTCAAATAATTGATTGTAAATAATTGAGAAACTAAGAAAAATAAGAAATAAGTTAATGGACTCAATACAGATTTTGAAAGTACATTCTAACAAGGAAATTGAGATCCTGAAGAAACTCTGAAAATGATAAATTCACTCACTCAAAAATATCTGAATGGGAAATATCATCAAATTACTGTATCAATCAGAAGGAAGAATGTTAAATCTTGATGATGTGGAAGAAGTAGACTTCTGTATAGTAATAAGAATGAAAGACATTAAACAAAAATATACATGAGTTCTGGGACAAGTTCAAAAGACCCAATGGAAGACTCAGACCTTGAGGAAGGAATGAAGATAGAGACAAATTTCATAGAAAACTCATTCAGGGAGCATATAACTAAAGAGTTCCGTACTTATGGGAACAATGGACATCCAGGCACAGGATTCATTTTGAAACCCAAATAGATGTGGCCTATACAGAATCTGTCCAGATTATACTTCAGTGAAAATGCCAAAAATTCAGAACAAATCATTGTTTGTAGAAATTCAGGAAAGAAGCCCCAAGTCACTTATAAAAGCTGATACATCTGGATAATCCTAAAGGCCAGCAGCACATTTCAAGTGATAAAACAGAAATATTGCCAACCTTTCTTGCTATCTGAGTCAAAGTAATTGTTCAGAATCAAAGCAGAAATAAAAATGAAGACAAGAATAAACTGAAATAATTCATTACAAGTAAGTAAACATTGTGGAAGATACACAGAGGAATCTGATGTGAACAAAAAGAAAAGCAAAACCAATCTTGACAGCATAGGAAATAATACATTTTACTAGAATTATAGATAAGCAGATGAGAATTAATAGTGAATCCAATATTAAAAAGCAACACACACCTCACTATTTTAACACTGCATGCAAAATGTCTTAATTTTTAATTCTCCACTTAAAACATATAGCCTAAAATACACCCAAATATATATTGTCAGCAAGAAACCCTGCTGACTTCCAAAGGTGTTCACATACTAGAACTGAAAAGATGAGAAACAATATTCCATACAAACAAAAGCCACAGGCAAGAAAGGGTTGCTATTCTCATACTTGATGAATTCAAGCAACAATTACCCTCAGGTGACAAAGAAGGTAACTACATATTGATAATGGAAAACACCAAAAAAGAAGATAAATGGGTGTAAATACTTATGCTTGAATGATAGTGCACCCAATTTTATAAAATAAACACTACATATTCTGTAGGGACAGATAGGCCCCAATGATGTAAGAGCAGGTGACTTTAATACAACATAATTAGTGAAAAGGTCACCTGAATAAAATATCAATAAAGTACCTCAAATTGAATTCAGAATGACTTAACAGATGTCTACAGAATGTTTCATCTGATAATAGAAGAACATACCTAGATTTCAGTAACACAAGGAATTTTATAATATATCAAGTATTAGAATACAAAACAAGACTTAGTAAATGCAGAAACAAATAAATAAAAGCAAAATCAATCATGAGACTCAACATATTACAATGGAAAACTATTAGAAAACAACACACAGTCCTGGGAAAACCATGTATCCATACAAAGATGAATGAAGTTTGATCCCTAACTCTTACCCCTCACATAAGTCAACTGAAAGTGAATCAAAGACCCAGGAATTATTCTAGTAATGCTTCAACTGCTACAAGAAAATTAAAGCTGAATACTTCAACATGTTCACTTGAGTATCATTTTCCTTAACAAGACACCTAAAGCATAACAAATAAAACCAAGAATCAGTAGTTGGGATGGCATCAAATTAAAAAGCTTCTACACACCAATGGAAACAATTAATAATGTAGAAAGTAAGCTTACAGAATGGGGGAAGATTTTTGCCACCTTATTCTCAAATATGGGATTAACATTCAGAATATGTAAAAATCTCACAAGACTTATCTCCAAGTAACAAATGACCCAAGAAATAAATGGACAAAAGAACTACAGAGATACTTCTTTAAGAAAGAAATGCAAATGACAATAAGTATATGAAAAAAATTTTCAACTAGTCTAACAGTAAGGGAATTACAAATGAAAAGTACTTTGAAATTGTACTCCAGTTAAAATGTCAACTATAAGTAAATGCTAACAGAGATGCAAGGAAAAGTTCAAGTTCACTCATCTTTTGTTGATGGAACTTCAAATTAGCACCATTACCCTGGTAAGCACTATAGAGAAACTTCAAAAACAATAGTAATGGGACCACTGTATGATCCAGCTACCTCAGTTACTGAAACATATTCAAAAGATCTAAAATAAGCATATTATTTATTGGTAGAAACATAATGTATATAGCAGCAAAATTCAACATAGCCAGGTGATGTAATCAGTCTAGGTACCAATCAGCAGATTAATAAACAAATTATATATATATATATATGTATATAAATATATATATATGCACACACATATACATATATGTATATAGAGGTATATATGTGATTTGTGTGTATATATTATTTTTAAAAATATTTTTATTTGTAGATGAACACAATATCTTTATTTTTTTTAATATGGTGCTGAAGATCAAACCCAGTTACTCACAAGCACCAGGCAAGTGTTCTACAACCAAGCTACAATCCCAGCCCCCATAGTGAAGTTTTTCTAGTCATAAATGAGAATGATATCATGGCACTTTTTAGTAAATGAATGAAAAAGGAAAATATATCATACTAGGTAAAATAGACAAGAGACTTAGAATGTAAAAGATTTCCATCATTTGAAGAATATTTTCTGTCATTTGAAGAAGCAAGACAAAAATAAAGGGTAAAAATGGGTAGTTTTATGAAAAATAAAAAAGAGAACAGATGAGTAGAGGAAATGAATTAGGACTGGAGAGAGGAGGGAAAGCACAGAGAGCAATGATGGAATGAATCTGAGCAAACTTTACTGTGTACACATGTGAGAATACCACTGTGACTTTGAACTTTATGTATACCCATAAAGCACAAAATAAGACAACTATAAACAAACAGAAGAATGATATGTGAACTAGAGGAAGCTGACATCAGGAGGGAGGATGAAAATGGGAAAATATTGGGTACTTAATTGGAGAAAGTTTTATTCCAAGCTTATAATTATGTGAAAATGAACTGTGATCTTATGTACAACAATAAAGAACTAAGAAGAAGAATTAAACCTCATAAAAACCTATAGAAACTGTATGATCTCTTGGAGCATGAACAATACATTTGCATGTTCAACGGATCACTGATGAATTTGGGGAGGCACACAACGAGTCGCTTAGACTCAGAGCGACTGCACCAGGGCTCCAGGTGACTGCACAGGGGAGGGGCCACACAGTCAGATGATTAGGTGCAGAGCACGGTAATAGGACCTAGATGGCTTCTTGGTAGAGGAGCTGCAGAGAGATGCTTAGGGGCAGAGCGAAGTTTCCAGGACTGTGGGATCTTCTCTGAGGAGGGGCAGCCTAAGGAGATTCGTCAGTGCAGGACGAGGCTCCCAGACCCAGGAGGCAATATGGGACCTTGGGGACATTGCAGAGGAAGGCTGCCCAACCCAGGCAGTAGTTGTGGATTGAAGGGAAATTCTAGGAGGGGAGCTGACCAGCGAGACATCCCCAACAGGTGAGTCTTCCCTGCTGGACAAGATTTTCCCACAAGGATGGTAAAACCAGAGACACAGGCCCAAACTGGCCTTGCCTCTGCCAGCAGCCTAGTACCCCTTTGGATAACCATTGGTAAACAAGTGGAGTCACCTCTTCCCACTAGCAGGGAATATACCCCACCTGAAGGCCACCTAGAGAGGCAGCTACTTTGTTGTGCACTGCATTATCAACTTCATCCAAGACTTCAGACTACTGAAGGTTAAGAGGTGATATACAAGGAATATTCACAGACACTATAAGTCAATAGAGGAAATCTGCAATATCTCAGCGATCCACTGATACCTGAACAATATGAGAAAATGAGGGAAGAAAATGCCCCCCAAAATTCTAGATGTTACATCAATAAAATCCAATGACAGCATGGCAGAAGAAATGTCAGTAAGGGAGATCAGAATGTACATAATTAAAATGATCAGCAAAGCAAATGATGAGATGAAAGAGCAAATGCAGGCATTGAATGATGGCACCAATTGACAGGTAAAAGAGCAAATACAGGAAGCAAAAGATCATTTCAATAAAGAGTTAGAGATATTGAAAAAAACCAAACAGAAATCTTTGAAATGAAGGAAACAATAAACCAAATTAAGAACTCTACAGAAAGCATAACCAATAGGATAGAACACCTGGAAGAAAGAACCTCAGATATTGAAGACAAAATATTTAATCTTGGAAACAAAGTTTACCAAACAGAGAAGATGGTAAGAAATCCTGAACAGAATCTACAAGAATTATTGGATATCAAGAAAAGGCCAAATTTAAGAATTATTGGGATTGAGGAAGGCTTAGAGAAACAAACCAAAGGAATGAGCAATCTATTCAATGTAATAATATAAGAAAATTTTCAAACTCTGAAGAATGAAATGGAAAATCAAGTACAAGAGGTTTATAGGACTCCAAATGCACAAAATTACAATGGACCCACACCAAGTCACATTATAATGAAAATACCTAACATACAAAATAAAGACAGAATTTTAAAGGCTGCAAAAGAAAAGAACTAAATTACATTCAGGTGGAAACCAAAATGGATAACAGCAGATTTTTCAATCCAGACCTTAAAAGCTAGAAGGGCCTGTAACATTTTTCAAGTCATGAAAGAAAACGGATGCCAACCAAGAATCTTATACCTAGCAAAACTTACCTTCAAATTTGACGATGAAATAAAATCCTTCCATGATAAACAAAAGCTAAAAGAATTTACAAAAGGAAAGTCAGCATTACAGAACATTCTCAGCAAAATATTCCATGAGGAAGAGATGAAAAACAATGATGCAAATCAGCAAAGGGAGGAACTATCTTAAAGGAATAGTCAAATAAAGGACAAACAAAGTTCTCTAAAATTTGAGCCAAATTACCAGGAATACAAATCCTATCTCAATAATAACCCTGTATATTAATGGCCTGAACTCATCAATCAAAAGACATAGACTGGCAGATTGAAGTTAGAAGAAAGATCCAACAATATGTTTCCTGCAAGAGACTCACCTCACAGAAAGAGATACCCAGAGACTAAAGGTGAAAGGATGGGGAAAAACATACCATGCACATGGACTCAGCAAAACAGTCAGGGTATCCAACCTCATTTCAGATAATGTGGACTTCAAGCCAAACCAAGTCAGAAGGGATAAAGAAGGACATTTCATACGGCTTAAGGGAAGCATAAATCAGCAAGACATAGCAATCATAAATATCTGATCCCCAAACAGTAGCTTATCCATGTATGTAAAACAAATCCTTCTCAGTTTCAGAAAACAAATAGACCACAACACAATACTACTAGGTGATATTACCATACGTCTCTCACCACTGGACAGATCTTCCAAACAAAAATTGAAGAAAGAAGCCATAGATCTCAATAACACAATCAATAATTTAGATTTAACAGACATATATAGAATATGCCATTCAACAAAGAGTGAATACACTTTCTTCTCAGCAGCACATAGATTCCTTCTCTAAAATAGACAATATATTATGCCACAAAGCTAATGTTAGCAAATAAAAGAAGATAGGAATATTACCTTGTATTCTATCAGATCATAATGGATTGAAATTAGAAATAAATGACAGAGTAAAAAACAGAAACTACTCCAACACCTGGAGATTAAATAATATGCTATTGTATGATGAATGGATTGCAGAAGATATCAGGAAGGAAATTTTAAAAAATCTTAGAGTTAAATGAGAACAAAGAAATATCATATCAAAATCTCTGGGACACTATAAAAGCAGTACTTAGAGGAAAATTTATTTCATGGACCGCATTCAAAAAAAAAAAAAAAGAAAAAATGCACAAATAAATGACCTAACATTACGGCTCAAAGCCCTAGAAAAGGAAGAACAGAGCAACACTAAAAGTAGTGAAGACAGGAAATAGTTAAAATCAATGAAATTGAAAAAAAGAAACATCTAAAAAATTGACAAAATAAATAGTTGGTTCTTGGAAAAAATAAACAAAATTGATAAAACCTTAGGCACACTAACAAAGAGAAGGAGACGAAAACTCAAATTACTAAAATTCAGAATGAACAAGGAAATATCATGACAGACACGAGTGAAATACAAAACCTAATTAGAAGATATTTTGAAAATCTCTACTCCAACAAAATAGAAAATCTTGAAGATATCAATAGGTATCTAGAGACATATGAATTATCTAAACTGAATCAGGAGGAGATACACAATTTAAATAAACCAATTTCAAGTAATGAAACAGAAGAAGTCATCAAAAGTCTACCAACAAAGAAGAGTCCAGGACCAGATGGGTTCTCAGCCGAGTTCTACAAAACCTTTAAAGAAGAGCTCATTTCAATGCTTCTCAAAGTATTCCATGAAATAGAAGAGGAGGGAACTCTACAAGCTCATTCTATGAAGTCAATATTACCCTGACACCTAAACCAGACAGAGGCACATCAAGGAAAGAAAATTTCAGACCAATATCCTTAATGAACATCGACTCAAAAATTCTCAACAAAGTTTTAGGAAATCACATACAAAAATATATTAAAAAGATAGTGAATCACGATCAAGTGAGTTTTATCCCAGGGATGCAAGGTTGGTACAACATTTGAAAATCAATAAATGTGTTTCACCATATCAACAAACTTAAAGTCAAGAATCACATGAATATTGTGATAGATGCAGAAAAAGCATTTGATAAAACACAACACCCCTTATGCTCAAAACGCTAGAAAAAAATAGGGATAGTGGGTACATTCCTTAACAATGTGAAGGCTGTCTATGCTTAGCCCGTGGCTAATATCATTCTAACTGGGGAAAAACTGAAAGCATTCCCTCTAAAATCTGGACAAGAAAGGGATGGTTTCTTTCACCACTTCTATTCAACATCATCCTTGAAACTCTAGCCAGAGCAATTAGACAGACCAAAGAAATTAAAGGGATATGAATAGGAAAAGAGGAACTCAAAGTATCCCTATTTGTTTATGACATGATTATACTTAGAGGAACCAGGAAATTCCACCAGAAAACTTTTAGAACTCATGAGTGAATTCAGTAAAGTAGCAGGATATGAGATCAATGCTCATAAATCTAATGCATTTTTATACATAAGTGATGAATCTTTGGAAAGAGAAATTAGAAAAACTACCCCTCTCACAATAGCCTTAAAAAAATAAAATACTTGGGAATCAATCTAAAAAAAGAAGTGAAAGACCTCTACAATGAGAACTACAGAACACTAAAGAAAGAAATTAAAAAAAAAAACTTAGAAGATGGAAAGATCTTTCAAGTTCTTGGATAGGCAGAATTAATATTGTCAAAATGGTCATACTATGAAAAGTGCTATACAGATTTAATGCAATTCTATTAAAATCCCAGTGACGTACCTTACAGAAATAGAGCAAGAAATCATGAAATTCATCTGGAAGAATAGGAAACCCAGAAAAACTAAAGCAATCCTTCACAGGAAAAGTTAAGCAAGGGGTATCACAGTACAAGAACTTTGTAGTCAACTAACTACAAAGCAATAGTAAAAAAAATGTCATGTTATTTGTACCAAAATAGACAGGTAGATCAAAGGTTCAGAATAGAGGACATGAACACAAACCCAAATAAATACAATATTCTCATACTAGACAATGGTGCAAAAAATATGCAATGAAGAAAAAACAGCCCCTTCAGAAAATGGTGCTGGGAAAATTAGAAATCCATATGCAGCAAAATGAAATTAAACCCCTATCTTTCACCATGCACAAAACTCAACTCAAAATGGATCAAGGACCTTGAAATCAGAACATTCACCCTGCATATTATAGAAGAAATGTTATGTTCAATATTTCAACATGTTGGTTTAGGATTAAACTTCCTCAACAGGACTCCCATAGCACAAGAAATAAAAGCAAGAATCAGTAACTGGGATAGATTCAAACTAAAAAGCATACTCTCAGCAAAGGAAACCATCAGCAACGTGAAGAAAGAGCCTACAGAGTGGGAGAAAATCTTTGCCACTCATACTTCAGATAGAGCACTAATTTCCAGACTATATAAAGAACTCAAAAAACTCTACACCAAGAATACAAATAACCCAATTAACAAATGGGCTAAGGAAATGTACAGACACTTCACAGAATAAAATCTACAAGCAATCAACAAACATATGAAAAAATGTTCAACATCTCTAGTAAAAAGAGAAATGCAAATCAAAACCACCCTAAGAGTCCATCTCACCCCAATTAGAATGACGATTATCAAGAATACAAGCAACAACAGTTGTTGGTGAGGATGTGGGGAAAAATTTACACTCATACATTGCTGGTGCGGCTGCAAATTAGTGCAGTCTCTCTGGAAAGCAATGTGGAGATTCCTTAGAAAACTTGTAATGGAACCACCATTTGACCCAGCTATCATTCTCCTTGGCCTAAACCCAAAGGACTTAAAATCAGCATACTACAGAGATTGCAGCCACATCAATGTTCATAGCTGCTGAATTCCCAATACCCAGATTGTGGAACCAACCTAGATGCCCTTCAATTGATGAATGGAAAAAGAAACTTATACACACACACACACACACACACACACACACACACACACTGGAATATTACTCAGCCATAAAGAATAATCAAAATATGGCATTTGGTGGAAATGTATGCAATTGGAGGATACCATGCTAAGTGAGATGAGCCAATCTCATAAATCCAAAGGATGAATTATCTCCCTGATCAGTGGATGATACACATAGTGGGGAGTGGGAAGGAGGTAAGAATGGAGGAAATAGGAATTGTATAGAGGGAAAGGAGGGGTGGGAGGGGTGGGGGAAGGAAAAAATAACAGAATGAATCAAACAATATTATCCTATGTAAAAGTATGTCTACACAAATGGTAAGCCTTTAGTTCATGTACAGAGAAACAGTATGTATCCAATTTGTGTACAATAAAAATAAATTTAAAATATATAAAGAACTAAGAAAAATAATAAATCACAATAAAAATCTACAAATCTGTCTGAACACTTGGAGAATGAACAATACATTTGCATGTTCATGGATCACTGATGAAGTTGGGGTAAATTTTTAAAAATCTCAGAACAAAATGAGAATGGAGATACAGCATCCCAGAATCTATGTGATACAATAAAAACAGTTCTTTTATCCCAGTATTTTATTTTCTTTTACTGAAGCATTTTCATACATAATAGTGGGATTCTTTATATTGTATACATAAATTTGCATAGTAGTCCTTTTCTCTTCCCTTCCCATCTCTCCCCCCTGATCTAGCAAAAGTGGTTGTAAGAGGAAACTTCAGAAAAATGACTCCCTACATTTAAAAAATCTGAGAGATTTCAAATAAAAATACTAATGTTGCAACCCAAGGTATTATGAAAACAACAATAAATCAATTTGAACCAGTAAAATAAAAGAAATATTAATTATCAGAGTTTAAACTATAAAATAGAAAATAAAGGAAAAATACAACATAATAAAGGAATAGAGTTTGTTTTTGAAAAGGGAATCAAAATTGATAAACCCCTAACCAAGGTAATGAAAGGAAAGAGAAAGAAGTAACAAATAAATAAACTTAGAAACCAGAAGAGAAGTATTAAAACAGACATCACTGAAATCCAGAACACTACTAGGAATTATCTGTAAAACTTATTTTTCAATAAGCATTATGAAGACTGACATGGTAAAAAATGGAAATCCTAGAATATATGTATGAAGTAGTAGATATAAATCTAAACAACTCAAATATAAATCAAAGAAATGCAACAATCCAACCTAATAACAGGCAATTATGTTGAAGCAGTAATAAAAAGCTTCCAGGACCAGAGGTGAACACAGGGTTGAATTTTATCAGATATTCAAAGAAGTACTGATACAAGTGCCCCACCATTATATGTAAAAGAGAAGGAAAGACACTTCCAAAGTAATTCTACAAAGTCAATATTACCCCGATTGAAAAGCAAAATAAGGACACAACAAGGAAAAAAAAAAAAAAACTACAGGCCAATATCCTTGAGGGTGGCAGTCTAAAAATCTTTATAAAGTACTTGCAAAATATCCTCAACATCACATTAAAATCAACAAACACTGCTGGACAAAGTGGTGTATATTTGCATTACCAGAAATTCAGGAGTTTGTTTCAGGTGATTTGTAGTTTCAGTCAACCTGGGCAATTTAGAGATCTGGGCTCAAAATGAACAACAAAAGGAGCTGGAGGTATGGCCAGTTGTAGAGTACACCTTGGTTAAGTCTCTGGGGTCACACACAAACACATACACACACACACCATACACCATTAACCAGCTGGTTTCATTCAAGTGATGCAAGAATGGTTCAATTTATGAAAACTAATACAATTAATACACCAGATAAAGAATCAAGGACAACATCATAAGATAATTTCAATAGATGCAGGAAAAGTCTTTGACAATATTCAATGGCCCTTCATTACAAAGCCCTGAGGAACTAGAAAGAGAAGGAACTTACCATAACATACCAAAGACCAAGTATATCTTTCCCTTCATAAATAAATTCTTCCTAATTATGTTAATCAAGTTGTACTTTAGCATTGTATTCTGATTCTTGTTATATGATGACTTACTACAGAATTTACTACTCCCACCATATTCTACAAATGTTGATTCTATGCATAAACCACAACTGTTGCTATCCTTGTTATTAGGACCCTGAGGCCTTAAACTTATATTTAGGTTGTTTGGCATCATTATTTGCATATGAGAGATGTCATGTAAAAACAATACAGAAAATATATATTTTTTTTAAATTTTACTTTTGGGTCAACTAATGTGAAGAAAAAAAGTGGATTGCTCTTTCTGCTGCACTGTTCTACCAGAGTGGTTTCAACCACCTTTTTCTTTTTATGATCAGCATTACAGTTTTCAGGTAATGTTCTGACTTCTAGTTCCCTAGTGTCAGTGTTTTCTTCTATAATAATACAAACAAAGCAGATAGTATATGAAAATTCTCCATAATTTCAAATCAATGAGTAGTCCAGCAATAGGTATTCTTCAAATAGATTACCCTCTTTCCTTGATTCATTAGAAATTGATGTGATTTTCCTTCTTCTTTGGGGACATTCTAAGAAGGAAAAAATATTTAGGAGTAAATGCACTAAATATGAAAAGTTATCATAATAGTTTCCTTTACTGTGGGATACAAAAAGAAAGGGAACACATTTCTTAGCCATTCCAGTATAAATCCAAACTTCAATTCTTTAACTTACTAAGCTATGTCTTCTCATGGGGGTGAGAATGATTAGAGATAAGAGAGAAATGTTACTGAAAGGTTACTCCCCTAACCTCCAAGATAATTTCACAAATACTGACATTCATAAAGCTATTTTATTAATCCAAATTACCTAGGATAAATTATAGTCATGTGTAGTTTAGTGTGCTTTTAAAAAATTAGAAATTTAAATGTGATATTTTGAATGAGCTTTTGTGACTTTTATTGGCACAAATTATCTCATGAGGTGAAAACATGAGACCTGAGCTTTAAGAGTACCTTATAAATAATATTGATTAGAATCTCACAGAGTATAAGCTCTGTCCATCCTATGTGCCAAATAGCTAACAATAAATGTAAATATAAATGTTAATCTTTCCAAGAAAGAGAAGAAGAATGCCACAATCTTGAGGGGTCAGTGAGTGGAAACCACACACAGTTACTAAAAGAAAAGATTTACTAAATTACTAAAGAATGGTGACAGAGATGGCTCAAAGAACAGACATTGGAGAAATGTTTTCTGCAAGGAAATATTGAGTCATGGAGTAAATCATTTAAAAAAATAAACAAACTTTCATCTTAAATACATGCTTCATGATTAGAGGATGCTTGGATGATATTCTGGTTCCTACTTTTATATTTATGGCATTTCTCTAACCTGTTTGCTTCTTTTTATGGCACCAACTCAAGAAAACTCACCTGAACTTATATATCCCAGAAATCAAAGGTGAATACAAACTTAAGGGATAATTTTTAAAATTCAGTAGAGTTAACAGTCATTTCATGTATGTTATATAGAACATTTTATTATATAGCATTTTTTCTACAAATTTATTCATTTTCAAAAAATTAAGAAGTTTTTTACATTTGAAATCTTATTGTAGCTACTCCAGAAAATATGAAAATATATTTGTGAACTTTGAAAAGCTGATTAAAAATCAAAAGCTATAAAGTGAATAGTTACATAACTAAGCAAATAAGTTTTAAAATTTTGGGATCTCAGAGTGTGATATAAGGGCTTTGATATTTTCAGACACTATGATACAAAAAATTATGAAACTAACATCATCATATGGTTAATGAGAGGCTCTGCTTCTAGAATTTGTTATTATTTTGCACATGACATCTATCTTCAATTAGATTAAGAGTTTTAAATATACTCTTAGGGGAAACAGTCAAAAGCATGGTGAAATCCCTTTTAAATGCAAATATTTTATAATTTTATTGTATTTTCATACTTTATTATTTACTTAGTTTTATGTGATGGTGAAGATTGGACTCAGTGACTCACATAGATGAGGCAAATCCATAAATTAATATAAATTAATATACATATTCTAAATTTCTATATTTCCTTAATTTCTAACATTATTTTAGTATAAAAATGGAGCCAAGAAAAGAAATATTGAAAAAGTTCTCCTAGAAAAGTATGGTAGTAAAATATAAATGGTCCAATAAAAAAAAAAAAACTGCAAGCAATGTGCTTTACTTATTTCAAATTAAAGGCATGAGGGAAATCCCAAGATTCTGCCAAAAATAACTTGGACATGAATGTTAAAAAGAATGTAATGTAAGTATGATTTAAATTTCACACTAATGTAAACCTAACAAAAAATCCTTGACCAAATTTCCTATTTCTTCTGCATTGAGAAATTCACTCCTAATACAGTTTTACTGTCATATGTATTTTCCAACCCAATGTTTCCTCCACGCCCCCTCAACTAAACTACTCAATGGAACACATTGCTAATGGGAAACATTGCTAAGTTTCAAGTATTAACATCTCAAAATTCAATATTAAGAGCAAGAAAATTAATTGCACAAAAGATCACTTTACTTTTAAATGAGATTGATAGTAGAGCTCATCCAATGTAAGACAGGCACCATTTGGATCAGTTTCAGTGGGATGACTTTAGAGAAAAAATGTATAATAAAGTGGGTAGGTAGGTTTTCTCAATAAACTGTGGTGAAAATTTGGATTCACCTATATGAAATGCTATTTTTTGACTGATTTGATTAAAATATAAGCTGTTTTATAAAATTCTGCCTCAACTTTTTCAAACTATGAAATAGTCAATGAACATACCCATTTTGTTGGTGGACCTTTAATTAATTAATTAATTAATTTATCTATATGTGGTGTTGAGTGTCTCACATGAAAAACAAGTGCTCTACAATGAGCCACAACCCAGCCCCTCAATGAACACACTCTTAATTCCATTTCACACTGAAAGCTACTATATTGGCAGAACTTGAGAACAGTTTATTCTCAGAAACTGCCTCTTGAAGACTGAACTTGAATTCCAATTTATAGCTGTCATAATGTTTTCTTTTTACCTGAAGTGGAACAGACATTTGATAATGCAAGACAAGGTAGCAAGATGCAGACTGCCTTCTCTCTTGGTTATTCATGGATCACAGACTAAGTAAGCCAGCTTGAAAATTGTGGTACTGGTTTTTCAGCATGGATATCATCTACAGATAATACCCCATTTTGCAGAGTGTGGTGATGCCTGCCTGTAATCCCAGCAAATGGGGAAATTGAGGCAGGAGCATTTTAAGTTTAAAACCAGTCTCAGCAAATTAGTGAGACCCTCTACAACTTGATAACACCCTATCTCAAAACAGAACATAAGACAAAGGCTTAGGATAAGTCTCAGTGCTTAAGCATCCCTGGGTTTAGTCCTCAGTACAAAAAAAGAAAGGAAAAACAAAAACTAAACAAAAATAAAAATAACTCAGCACAAGCAAGGTCCTAAGCAACTCAGGGAAATGCTGTCTCTAAATAAAATATAAAATAAGTCTGGGGATGTGGCTTAGTTTTTTCACGTGAGTTCAATCTCCAGGACCCATCAAAATAGAAAAAATAAATAAACCTATTGCTTCACTTTACTCACAAACAGTATATTGAGTTTCATGAAACCTTAAAAAAAATTTAAACACTGAATGTTCAAGTATATTTTGTTATTGGGAATACTATTGTCAGGCACACTGAAATATTATAAATCATAAAATACCTTTTTACCTGTGTAGGTCTCACTTTATTCAGATCCACATGAACATGAACTAGCAAGCACTTACATTTACAGGTAATCAGATACTCAAGAGGAAAGATTTCTACAAAAGCAGAATACTGGTAATTGTGCCTGTGTTTTCCTAAATATTATTGAAATATCATTCTTCCTCTGGTATCCAACTCCCCAGTCTCTCATTTTCAGGGTCAGTGGAACTCTCCATCTTTAAATCTACATCCTATGAAGATGCAGATGACTGACACAAGGTTACACTCAAAGGACCAAGAGTCAGAGCTCTTTCTGTTTTTGTTTCTGATTCTGGAAAATAAGCTAAATTGGGTTTCAATCACAGGTCTTAGCATAAACACATTACCAACTACTGAACTGAACCTCTTCAATGACTTGCCCATCAGTTATCTCCATGATCTACCATGATCTACCATACATATACATGGGAAGGACATCAGTAAGTTGGGAAAAGAAGTGGAGGAGAATGGACACCTGCTAGAGACTATAGATCCATGTATTCCACAGATTCTAATCCCTAGTGTTTTAGTCTCTAAAGCCACTCTCACATCACTGTAAACTCTGGAAACTTTTTCCAGTGTCTCAAATTATTTTAATATTTTTCAACAGAAATTTGAATTTTGTCACTTATTCCAATTAAAAAAAATAAGAGTGTAATGGGACTATCAGAACTTCTTTCAAATTCTATTTTAATATACCTTTCTAGAGAGCATCCCATACTCTATGTCCTGAATATCTGTTTTGTGTTAATCAAACTGGTCATGAACTCCAAGGTTTTGGTCTATTTTATATAACCCTTATTTCTATCCAATTCAGTGATGTTCTTCCTCAGTCTTGCCCTTCCCTTGGTTAGTTTCACTCTGATACTCTACTACTGGGCTCACTTAGTAATCCCATTCTTACCCACTTCAGTTAATTTTTACAGTCACTCCTCCCTGTTATGTCTGTGGTAAACACATTCACTACACAGTGATAATCAGGAGAAGCACTGAGTTTAGAACTGAGGAACCTCAGTTCAAATCTCATTACTACCCCTTTTAAAAATCAGAAAATTCCCTTTAATACCTATAATTCAGGCTCACCATCATGACCATCATTTGGCCAGCATGTCAAACACATATTGGAGGATGAGTGGGTACACTGATTAGTCATTAAAATTTCTTAAAATTCTGAAATTTGCTGAGATTTATATTTAGTCAATAGAAGAAGAGAATATTCAATTGACAGAATAAAAAAGAAACAGCAAGAGAGCACAACAGAAAGTAAACATAAAAATTCAAGAAAATATTTTAATCATAGAAAAAGAAAAAATTGTATAAAGGAATTATACATTTCTTCATCAAACTAAATATAAATAGTAGCCTGAAGGGAAATGTAACTCTTAAAAACACAATGTGCAGGTAGGTATTGAAGGAAACCAAACTGGAAAATTGCAAAGTAGATATATCTCTATAGAGAGGGTTAATATATCTAATATAACATGGTCTACACAAAGGTATTCTTGACTTCAAGTAAAATAATTCCTCTACAGAACTAGCCTGATCTTTTTTATGAAGAAAATGTGTGACCATAACTCTGTGAGATTTTTCCTAAAACTCTATAAGCAGGCTGCTCAGATAAATAAGGAATAAGAATTAACACACAACTGATTTTGCCTTTCTGAATTGATGCTCTATCTCTGCATCTTGAATCTAGTTCTGCACTGGCATCAACATATACAGTGGAGGAATACAATGGAGTTGTCAGTCAGGCAAGTTTACAGTCTAAGTGCAGGTCTGGCACTTATTAATTATGGGAACATGGGACAAAGAGTCAACTTCTATTAATGATAGCTGCTTACTTAGTAAATAACAGGTTATAATAGCACAGGCACATTCAAAGTCATCATGATGACTTTAATAAAGAAGGGTTAGGAATAATTTTTTATCACAGACTGGAACACTCAAAAAATCTTTATTCCTTTTATTTTCATTTTCTAATCACTTAGCATACTATCTTGTAAATTATATGAAATCCTACTAGTATAAAGGGTCATCTGTAGAATTTCCAATCACTATTAAAGAAGACAATGAAATGTTTATTTAATCAGTAATAGAAAATATAAAAGATTAAATGTGTACAACTGTGATTCTTTGTTACAGAGTATTCCTCTGGGCCTCTATATGGAGAATTTTCTATAGTAGATACTAATTATATTTCTGACAGGCAATTAATGAATTAAGAATTCCAATGTCCCATACTTTGTACTTTTCAAATGCTAGCAAGAACCATAGGATTTCTCCAAAATTTGATACCTAAAAGTAAACAGTTGGTCCCATGACTGTAATTTTAACTAAAAGTTGCAAATGAACAGAAAGCAATATTATTAGCAGATTCAGGAATATAAAGTGTAAAATAATTTTTCTAGAATAATTGCAGTAGGAACAATTATCAGAGAATATTCTAATGTTGTTGTGACACACAACAGCTCCAGGTAGAGGAAACACAACATAATAATTTGGAAATACTTTTTTTATTTATACAAAAAATAAATAAGTTTTCAGGAACCAAAATTAAATTGACATAAATTTCTTTAGACAATATTATTTCAGATTATAAATTTCCTACAATTAGTTGGTTAAATAATCATGAATTCTATACCATTAAGAAAGTAAATAAGGGGCTGGGGAGATAGCTCAGCTGGTAGAGTGCTTGCCTCGAAAGCACAAAGCCCTGAGTTCGATCCCCAGTATCGCAAAAAAAAAGTAAATAAGAACAATATGAATGTAAAATATATATGTAAATATATATGTAAAATATATATGTAAATATATATGTAAAAAATATATATATATACATATACATATATAAAATATATATGTATATGTATATATATAGATAGATAAATAGGTACACACACACTCATTTGCCATGAAAACATTCTTATTCCTATTTACTTATTTTCACACCAGGAATTGAACCCAGGGGAGCTGAACCACTGAAAGATAACCCAGTCCTTTTGTAACTTTTGAGGTAGTGTCTTGCTGAGTCGCTTAGGGCCTCAATAAGTTTCTGAGGCTTTAAACTTGCAATCATCCTGCCTCAGGCTCCTGAGCAGCCAAGATTACATAATTGTTGACACTGCACACAGCATACTCTTATGTTTTGATATAAGCCATGAATACCAAGAAAAATTCACTTTCAGAAATCTCACCTGGGTTGATATTTTCAGAATTTTTAGTTTCTGCTTTTATATATCAACCAATTAATTCTCTATGACTATGTTTGAAATATTAATAAAATTAGAATTTTAATATTGATTTGAAAAACAAAAAAACATATTCAGTACATAAAAATGTTTTAAAAGGCATAATATCAGACTTTATAATATGCAGTTTAAATTTGTAAGACCAGACATTTTGTTAACTTGACAATTATTTGTAAATTGTTCTATTTTCATTTGTTTTTGAGATGGGATTTCACAATGAAGTCTGTGCTGGTCTGGATTTCTGATTTCAAGCAATTCTCATGCAGTCTCCCAAATAGCTGGGGTGAACACACACATACCACTGCACCCACAAGCTTATATTAAAATAAAAAGAAAGTAAGATGTAATGATCATGCATTGAGGGCAATAAGGTAAGTATATTAAATGATAATAGCTTGAACTCAGAAAATGTCATGTCCCTGTAAACAATAGCTCTTTTTTCTTGCACAAATAATTTCTCTTAATATTAAGGACTTCTTTCATAAATAAGGGTTGAACCCTAACTTAAAATATTTCTGTAACTTTTAAGTTTAAGTGTGTATTATCATGGATACTCAGCGACTGGAATGAATAAGGGCATTTTGTAGTAAAATGTAATCATCACCAGACTGCAGTGCACCATAGCAGCAAGAGATTTGACAGAAACAAAAGCATTTTAAACATCCTCTCCACACCCCTTAGACTTTAAGAAAATCCTCAGGTCCTCAAGAAATTAAAAGATGGTGGAAGAGCTGATTTTCAGGGGAGAGTAAAAAGATTTTCTGCTCAACTGGGCATTTCAAGACCCAAACAGCTAATTAGGAAAATCAAAGTGAGACACAGTTTATACCCCATGGTCAGGAATTATACTTGGAATGACAGAGATAAGGCTGGGAACCATGATGATAAAATCTCTAAAACCCTAAGATACTGGCTAGTGATGCATTTGTGTGGTACAGCAATTCACTAACATGTATAAGGAGATGAGGGAAGATAAGGAGAGGAGAAAAGAAATGTACCTTGGAGAAAACTCACACTCATCACCACTTCTCATCTAGATTCTTGCAGAACTGCTGACTGATGAACTACTCTATTGTTTCATACATAGCTGTTGTCAGGGGCAGGCTCTGAAGGCCTGAGAGCCACACCATGGCCTGATCTCTAAGATAGCACCTGGCAGCTTGCCAGACATACCTACACTCATATACAAGTTTTAGGAAGTAACTGTGGTTACTTGTTCATGAGGCAATCCTGGTATCTGCCTGGAGACCATTCCTTGATAGGCTGACTTTCCTGGTAGTCTACTCTCTGATAGGCTGATGTTCTCAATATAAGTCTGAGACTTGTGGAATAAAGCCCTTTTGGTTCCTGTGATCAAGAAGAGCGTACGTGTTGTGATTTTCCCCGCGGGCGGTGGGCAATCATAGGTGGTGCCGAAACCTGGGATCTCGAGTTACAAAGAAGGAACTGATCAGGTAAATACAGAGAAAGTAAAGTACAGTCTGGCCAGGTTAAAGTTCGCAGGATAAGCAATGAGTTAAATTTCACTGGATAAGCGTCGAGTTAAAGTTCGCGGGATAAGCGACGGAGATTGAGTGTTTGTAAGTGTTTTTGCTTTTGTTTTGCTAGTTAAAGTGCTTTGCATTCTGTTAGTTTAATAGAGAAATATGGGTATGGGCACTGAAATGTCACAAATGCACATGGAAGGTCCCTTAAGGGATTTGCTCCAGGCCAATGGAATTCCTCTTAAAACTAAAACAGCCCGAAACTTTTTATGCACAGTGGAAGATATTGCGCCATGGTTCTTGGATGAGGGATTACTGAATATCCCTCAATGGGAGCTTCTAGGGGAGGATTTGAGAGTGACAGAGAGAGTAAAACCATTAACCCTGGGACCCATGGCCATATGGATGTTAGTTAGAGGGTGTTTAGATACTCCTAATACCAAATGCAGAGAGGCCATAAAACAAGGGGAAGAGATTTTGGAGGAAATAAAAGAGGAAAGGTCTAAAGCATCAGAAAGGGCGTCAATAAGATCAGAGACAGACAAGGAAAATGAAACTGGGTGTGAGGATAGTTCAGATGAAGAGGAGGATTTACTATGTAAAACAAAAAATCTTGCTACTACAGGATCTACTAAAGAAAATATGGGGCAAACACACACCACACATGGTGACCCTGTGCTCTCAGCTCTTAGAGTCATGCTGAAGAGTAGTAGCCTTGAGTGGTCTGATATACAGGCAGAAAAAGCCTGGGACAGTTTAAGAGGGAAATCAGTTTAGGTGAGGGTCCCCCATTAGGAGTCTGCCCTACGTTCTCCACCCTTAAGGCCTGCTTCTCTCCAGGACCTCCCAAAGGGGGCTCCAAGTTTCTCCCCAAAGAGCCGCCGCCTAAAGAACCACTGGATCCTCTCGTTGCATCTCCTTCCAGAAACTTGCCACATAGTAAACAACATTGGGAGACCTTTAATGAGGAGCCTAATCCATCTCAATCCGCTCCTCCCAAGGTTGAGGAACCACGAGGGAAGCCAGCCTCTACACATAGGGAGGGCCCACTACCACCCCGGGGAGGATCATTTCTGCCATCTTGTATTCTGAGTCCACATCAGACTCCAATGAAAGCCCTCACCCTCCTCCTTCCAGATGGTGGGAAATCTTCCCGGTGGCCATTTTATGATACTGGGCAAGAACTCACAGATTCTAACCTCCCCCCTCCTTTTATGGCCCTCCTGATAAATGTTAAAATGTTAGTTTTGGAAAGAAAGACTACCGATCACAAATTGGCCTGTGCAGGGATGAAAGATAGCTCCATGGGAAGGTGGATTGTGGCTACCAAAGATATTGGTACACAGCTTCCGCAAGCGAGTGGGCAGATGGAAAGGGATTCTATATCTTCAAGTCTCTTCTTTCTTGCGCTTCTATGCTAATTCCTTCTCCTCCTCCAACTTCGCCCCACCCAGGCCACCTAGTCCTCCTGCCATGAGGTCCCACATACACCGGTGGGTAGGGAGTAACCAGCCCAACCATCAGTGGTATGTTCTAGTAAGGAGTATAATATAGTAGCCCCAGTCCCCACAAATATTGGGAGATAATTGTTTCACAATTTTCTGCGTCCAAACCTGAATTGATTACTAACCAAGATTAAGGGTTAAAATGCCCTAGGCATCAAGTTTCTGCTGGAACATTTTATCCCCTTTCAGATCCAAATCTCAGTCAAGATTTACATTGAAATGTAAATAGAGAAAGCCTGAAGGCTCAGTAGGAGACCAGTCTCAAACCCAAAAAAAAAAAAAAAAAAAAGTCTTACCTGATCTCCAGCAAAAGTAAATTTTATGGTGCTTTACTAAAGTAATTAACAGCCGTATCATTTTTCCCGTATCATTTTTCCAGGACTCTTGTTTTTTTTTTTTTTTTTTGAATTCTACATATTTTTTGAGCTCATGACTTTTTTGATCAGTTCTATTCAACTAGAATTTTTGAACATCTGTTACATTGCAATGGAGATTCACCTATAAAGTTTCAAGGCCTTTGATTTTGTGTTATGTGTATGTTGTGCTGTCTGATATCATGTTTTGTCTGTATCAAAACTGAGCGCTCCTAAAATTAAAATTTAAAAATGGATCCAAATACTTTTAATTCACGTGATTTAATTAGAGTTGACATGCATGGGATTACTCAAATGTGTTTGTAGAAAAAATTGTTTTGTGTCATCACTAAACTAATAACAAGGTTACTAAGAGTTATATCCTAATAGGTATAATTCTATATACAAAGGGTTCTAAAAGTTTCAACTGTGTTTCAATTAGAGTACTATACACAACAAAATATTTAATCTTATTAAAATAGTGTAATTTTTTTTTAATTCAGAAATTTCATAAGAGTTGTTTCAGAATGTGAACAAAAAGGGGTCAACAGGAAAGAGAAAATAAAGGTTCTGGGTATGGAAACATATTTATTAAAAGGGAAAAGGAAATGTTTCTGGGTAAGAAAGTGCTTGTGTGATGAAATAAATGAGGGTCTAAGTAAGTGCTAAGAAAGTCTATGTAATTAAAGGGCAAGTTTCAACAAGTTTGCATGTAACTAAGTTGGTTGTAAAGCTATTTAAGGTTTTTCCTAAACCAAAGTTTAATCTATATGGTAAAATGACATGGTAAAATAACAAGGATTTCTTAGAAACACTAATTTACTCTTAACTTTGTGTCTATTAAGTTTTATTCTTTAGAACAATTAGTCTTAAAAATAGGGGTTTAGGCTAGTGAGAGCCTGTCTGAACAGAGCACGCTCCGAGTCCCGGAGCCCCTGCAGTGCAGTGTACTCCTGCAAAGAACCAGCGGAGAGCCTCGATCTGCAGTCAGCCTCAGGGATAAGGTCAGGGCAGCCGGAGACCTCTTCAGGCGGCTCTGCCCACTCCGGCTGCGGGCTCTCTTCACGGGGCGATCCAAGATGGCGGCCTAGAGGGAGACTGCACCCCCTGGTCACTCCAGAACCCAGGAGTTAAGAAGGGGAGGCATTGAGAGACTCGGACTGAAGTGGAGCCACGGGTGAGTCTGCCCACTGGGTAAAGCTCGGCCCGGGTGGCAGGCCCAGATAGAGGTGGCTTATCGGAGCCGGGCAGGGCAGCTAGAGTCATCCACAGGCAGTCCTGCGCACTCCGGCGGTGGGCCCCGCCCACACAGCCAGCTTCTCCAGGTTCTCGGAACGGAACTGGCCCGCTAGTGAGAGCCTGTCTGAACAGAGCACGCTCCGAGTCCCGGAGCCCCTGCAGTGCAGTGTACTCCTGCAAAGAACCAGCGGAGAGCCTCGATCTGCAGTCAGCCTCAGGGATAAGGTCAGGGCAGCCGGAGACCTCTTCAGGCGGCTCTGCCCACTCCGGCTGCGGGCTCTCTTCACAGGGCGATCCAAGATGGCGGCCTAGAGGGAGACTGCACCCCCCGGTCGCTCCAGAACCCAGGAGTTAAGAAGGGGAGGCATTGAGAGACTCGGACTGAAGTGGAGCCACGGGTGAGTCTGCCCACTGGGTAAAGCTCGGCCCGGGTGGCAGGCCCAGATAGAGGTGGCTTATCGGAGCCGGGCAGGGCAGCTAGAGTCATCCACAGGCAGTCCTGCGCACACCGGCGGTGGGCCCCGCCCACACAGCCAGCTTCTCCAGGTTCTCGGAACGGAACTGGCCCGCTAGTGAGAGCCTGTCTGAACAGAGCACGCTCCGAGTCCCGGAGCCCCTGCAGTGCAGTGTACTCCTGCAAAGAACCAGCGGAGAGCCTCGATCTGCAGTCAGCCTCAGGGATAAGGTCAGGGCAGCCGGAGACCTCTTCAGGCGGCTCTGCCCACTCCGGCTGCGGGCTCTCTTCACGGGGCGATCCAAGATGGCGGCCTAGAGGGAGACTGCACCCCCGGTCGCTCCAGAACCCAGGAGTTAAGAAGGGGAGGCATTGAGAGACTCGGACTGAAGTGGAGCCACGGGTGAGTCTGCCCACTGGGTAAAGCTCAGCCTGGGTGGCAGGCCCAGATAGAGGTGGCTTAGCAGAGCCGGGCAGGGCAGCTTGAGTCTTCCCAAGGTAGTCTTCCACACTCCGGCAGTGGGCTCTTCCCACACGGCCAGCTGCACGGTGCAGGCCCACAGTGAGAGCATTTCCGCACAGAGCCAGTTCCAAAACGTGGAACCAGTAGGGGGCTAGGGGCAGTATTCTTCGAATGAGCTGCTTTATCAGATTCCTCCAAGACATCAGGCTACTGAAGGCTGGGAGGTGATACACTGGAAATCTACTGGGACACTATAAGCCAATAGTGGAAAACTGCAATATCTCAGGGTCCCACTGACAACTGACCATTATGAGAAAACAAGGGAAGAAAATGTCCCAAACAAACCTAGATACTACATCAATAAAACCCAATGACAGCAGAGCAGAAGAAATGTCAGAAAGGGAGTTCAGAATGTACGTAATTAAAACGATCAGGGAAGCTAATGAGGAGATGAAAGAGCAAATGCAGGCATTGAAGGAGGAGATGAAAGAGCAAATGCAGGCATTAAATGATCGCACCAATCAGCAGTTAAAAGACCAAATACGGGAAGCAAGAGATCATTTCAATAAAGAGTTAGAGATACTGAAAAAAAACCAAACTGAAATCCTTGAAATGAAGGAAACAATAAACCAAGTTAAAAACTCCATAGAAAGCATAACCAATAGGATAGAACACCTGGAAGACAGAACCTCAGACATTGAAGACAAAATATTTAACCTTGAAAACAAAGTGGAACAAACAGAGAAGATGGTAAGAAATCATGAACAGAATCTCCAAGAACTATGGGATATCATGAAAAGGCCAAATTTGAGAATTATTGGGATTGAGGAAGGCTTAGAGAAACAAACCAAAGGAATGAACAATCTATTCAATGAAATAATAACAGAAAATTTCCCAAATCTGAAGAACAAAATGGAAAACCAAGTACAAGAGGCTTATAGAACTCCAAACATACAAAATTACAACAGACCCACACCAAGGCACATTATTATGAAAATACCTAACATACAAAATAAAGACAGAATTTTAAAGGCCGCGAGAGAAAAGAATCAAATTACATTCAGAGGGAAACCAATAAGAATATCAGCAGATTTTTCAATCCAGACCCTAAAAGCTAGAAGGGCCTGGAACAACATATACCAAGCCCTGAAAGAAAACGGATGCCAACCAAGAATCTTATACCCAGCAAAACTTACCTTCAAATTTGACGATGAAATAAGATCCTTCCATGATAAACAAAAGCTAAAGGAATTTACAAAAAGAAAGCCAGCATTACAGAACATTCTCAGCAAAATATTCCATGAGGAAGAGATGAAAAACAACGATGCAAATCAGCAACAGGAGGCGCTAGCCTAAAGGAATAGCCAAATAAAGGAGAAACCAAATCATGTCAAAAACAAATATGAGTCAATTGACTGGGAATACAAATCATATCACAATAATAACCCTGAATGTTAATGGCCTGAATTCATCAATCAAAAGACACAGACTGGCAGATTGGATTAAAAAGAAAAATCCAACAATATGCTGCCTGCAAGAGACACATCTCATAGAAAGAGACACCCATAGACTAAAGGTGAAAGGATGGGGAAAAACATACCATGCACACGGACACAGCAAAAAAGCTGGAGTATCCATCCTCATCTCAGATAATGTGGACTTCAAACCAAAACTAGTCAGAAGGGATAAAGAAGGACATTACATGCTGCTTAAGGGAAGCATAAATCAGCAAGACATAACAATCATAAATATCTATGCCCCGAACATTGGCTCATCCACGTACGTCAAACAAATCCTTCTCAATTCCAGAAATGAAATAGACCACAACACAATAATACTAGGCGATTTTAACACACCTCTCTCACCACTGGATAGATCTTCCAAACAAAAATTGAATAAAGAAACTATAGATCTCAACAACACAATCAGCAATTTAGACTTAACGGACATATATAGAATATACCATCCAACAAAGAATGAATACACTTTCTTCTCAGCAGCACATGGATCCTTCTCTAAAATAGACCATATTTTATGCCACAAAGCTACTGTTAGTAAATACAAGAAGATAGAGATACTACCTTGTACTCTATCAGATCATAATGGATTGAAATTAGAAATAAATGACAGAATAAAAAACAGAAACTTCTCCAATACCTGGAGACTAAATAATACACTATTATATGATGAATGGATAACAGAAGACATCAGGAGGGAAATTAAAAATTCTTAGAAGTAAACGAGAACAAAGACACATCATATCAAAATCTCTGGGAGACTATGAAAGCAGTACTTAGAGGAAGATTTATTTCATGGGGTGCATTCAAAAAAAGAAGTAGAAATCAACAAATAAACGAGTTAACACTACAGCTCAAAGCACTAGAAAAAGAAGAGCAGACCAATACCAAAAGTAGTAGAAGACAGGAAATAGTTAAAATCAGAGCCGAAATCAACGAAATCGAAACAAAAGAAACAATCGGAAAAATTAATAAAATAAATAGTTGGTTCTTTGAAAAAATAAATAAAATTGATAAACCCTTAGCCACACTAACAAAGAGAAAGAGGGAGAAAACTCAAATTACTAAAATTCGGAATGAACAAGGAAACATCACAACAGACACGAGTGAAATACAAAACATAATTAGAAGCTATTTCGAAAATCTATACTCCAACAAAACAGAAAACCTTGAAGACATCAACAAATTTCTAGAGACATATGAAATACCTAAACTGAACGAGGAGGACATATACAACTTAAATAAACCAATTTCAAGCAATGAAATAGAAGAGGTCATCAAAAGCCTACCAACAAAGAAAAGTCCAGGACCAGATGGGTTCTCAGCCGAGTTCTATAAAACCTTTAAAGAAGAGCTCATTCCAATACTCCTCAAACTATTCCATGAAATAGAAGAGGAGGGAACCCTACCAAACTCGTTCTATGAAGCCAATATCACCCTGATACCTAAACCAGACAGAGACACATCAAGGAAAGAAAATTTCAGACCAATATCCTTAATGAACATCGATGCAAAAATTCTCAACAAAATTTTAGCAAATCGCATACAAATATATATTAAAAAGATAGTGCACCACGATCAAGTGGGTTTTATCCCAGGGATGCAAGGTTGGTTCAACATTCGGAAATCAATAAATGTCATTCACCATATCAACAGACTTAAAGTTAAGAATCACATGATTATTTCAATAGATGCAGAAAAAGCATTTGATAAAATACAGCATCCCTTCATGCTCAAAACACTAGAAAAAATTGGGGTAATGGGAACATTCCTAAACATTATAAAGGCCATCTACGCTAAGCCCATGGCTAATATCATTCTAAATGGTGAAAAACTGAAAGCGTTCCCCCTAAAAACTGGAACAAGGCAGGGATGCCCTCTTTCACCGCTTCTATTCAACATCGTCCTTGAGACTCTAGCCAGAGCAATCAGACAAACCAAAGAAATTAAAGGGATACGAATAGGAAAAGAAGAACTCAAACTATCCCTGTTTGCTGATGACATGATTATATATTTAGAGGACCCTGGAAATTCCACCAGAAAACTTTTAGAATTCATAAGTGAATTCAGTAAAGTAGCAGGTTACAAGATCAATGCTCATAAATCCAATGCATTTTTATACATAAGTGATGAATCTTCAGAAAGAGAAATTAGGAAAACTACTCCATTCACAATAGCATCGAAAAAAATAAAATACTTGGGAATCAATCTCACAAAAGAGGTGAAAGACCTCTACAATGAGAACTACAGAACACTAAAGAAAGAAATTCAAGAAAACCTTAGAAGATGGAAAGATCTCCCATGTTCCTGGATAGGCAGAATTAATATTGTCAAAATGGCTATACTACCTAAAGTTCTATACAGATTCAATGCAATTCCAATTAAAATCCCAATGATGTACCTCGCAGAAATAGAGCAAGCAATTATGAAATTCATCTGGAAGAATAAAAAACCTAGAATAGCTAAAGCAATCCTCAGTAGCAAGAGCGAAGCAGGGGGTATTGCAATACCAGATCTTCAACTCTACTACAAAGCAATAGTAACAAAAACGGCATGGTATTGGTACCAAATAGACAGGTAGATCAATGGTACAGAATAGAGGACATGGACACAAACCCAAATAAATACAATTTTCTCATACTAGACAAAGGTTCCAACAATATGCAATGGAGAAAAGATAGCCTCTTCAACTAATGGTGCTGGGAAAACTGGAAAACTATATGCAATAGAATGAAACTAAACCCCTATCTCTCACCCTACACAAAACTCAACTCAAAATGGATCAAGGACCTCGGAATCAGACCAGAGACCCTGCATCTTATAGAAGAAAAAGTAGGTCCAAATCTTCAACTTGTTGGCTCAGGATCAGATTTCCTTAACAGGACTCCCATAGCACAAGAAATGAAAGCAAGAATAAACAACTGGGATAGATTCAAACTAAAAAGCTTTCTCTCAGCAAAGGAAACTATCAGAAATGTGAAGAGAGAGCCTACAGAGTGGGAGAATATCTTTGCCAACCATACCTCAGATAGAGCGCTAATTTCCAGAATCTATAAAGAACTCAAAAAACTCTACACGAAGAATACAAATAATCCAATCAACAAATGGGCTAAGGAAATGAACAGACACTTCACAGAAGAAGATGTACAAGTAATCACCAGATATATGAAAAAATGTTCAACATCCCTAGTAATAAGGGAAATGCAAATCAAAACCACCCTAAGATTTCATCTCACCCCAATTAGAATGGCGATTATCAAGAATACAAGCAACAATAGGTGTTGGCGAGGATGTGGTGAAAAAGGAACACTCATACATTGCTGGTGGGGTTGCAAATTAGTGCAACCACTCTGGAAAGCAGTGTGGAGATTCCTCAGAAAGCTTGGAATGGAAACACCATTTGACCCAGCTATCCCACTCCTTGGCCTATACCCAAAGGACTTAAAATCAGCATACTACAGAGATACAGCCACATCAATGTTCATTGCTGCTCAATTCACCATAGCCAGATTGTGGAACCAACCTAGATGCCCTTCAGTTGATGAATGGATAAAGAAACTGTGGCATATTTATACAATGGAATATTACTCCGCAATGAAGAATGATAAAATTATGGCATTTGTAGGCAAATGGTCGAAATTGGAGAATATCATGCTAAGTGAGATAAGCCAATATCAAAAAACTAAAGGACAAATGATCTCGCTGATAAGCGGATGAGGACATATAATGGGGGGTGGGAGGGGCTAGCATTAGGTTTAGGGTTAGGTTTAGAGTTAGGCTAAGGAGAGCAGTAAGAATGAAGGAAAGAAGGACTGTGTAGAGGGAAAAGAGGGGGGGGAGGGGTGGGAGGGGTGGGGGGGAGGGGAAAAATATAATAAACATCATTACCCTATGTAAACGTAAAAAAAATAAATAAATAAAAAAAAATATAGGGGTTTATACAATTATGGTTAAGCAACTGTTAGAGTATTGTACTACGTTATACAGTCTAAATTTTTCTTTAAAAGCTAAATTTGGTAAGATAAGTGTCAAGGTAATTGTGAAATGGTCACTCTTTGTATATTAAATGTGTTCATATTTTCCAGGTATACAAGTTTTTGAAACAGGGAATTTATCAAGCTGCTATTTTCCAAACTAAACTTGTCTGTAATGGTACCCAATAAAACTCTCTTACCCTACCCTGAAGCAGTAGCTCAAGTAATCTTAAAGACACTTAAATCATCTATCACAGTGCTTGGAATTCATCCAGCTACTATCATTATTCCCTATGATAAGCATCAACTTTCTTGGTTATGTAATTTCATGGATTCTTGGACTGTTGTTAGATGCTCCACTCAAGCTAACTTTGATATTCACTACCCTAAACATCCTTATATACAACAACCTATTCCTAAGGCTCCTGTGATTTTCACTGATGGATCCAAAACAGGGACTGGAGCTATTTGTTATCAAGATAAAGTCCAAATATTCCTTTTCCCTAACTCTTCTGCTCAACAACAGAACTCTTAACAGTTCTTGAAGTTTTTAAAATGTTCCCTAATATTCCATTCAATGTTTACTCAGATAGTTTATATGTAGTTCAAGCTCTCAGTAACTTAGAATGTGCAGGGCTTATTGCCTCAAACTCCACTATTTTTCATCCTTTATGGACTTTAATGTGCACATCTCACCCTCAAAAATACTCTTTATAAACAAAAAGGGGGAATAGGGGAGACCTTCAGGTCCCCTAAAGATATACTTTCTCTTTGCCTCTTTATTTTAGATTTTTTAACTCTGGATAATGAGGGTCACTCTGCCGCTGAGAGACATGGCAATCATAAACAACATGATAGAGTGACGGTAAAATGGAAGGATGTTCTTACAGGAAAATGGAACGGCCCGGACCCGGTGCTTTACTGGAGCCGTGGCTCGGTTTGTGTGTTTCCACAGGATAAAACATCGCCTATCTGGGTTCCTGAATGACTAACTCAACCAGGGCTAATACTATCAACAAGTAGCCTTTCCCCCCTTGACAACCTCTTTTTAGTCTCTTAGGAGGAACAGTTCAATTATGTACCTTTCCACCTACCCCAGTTTGTGTGTTTCCCCCTTTTTTATGTTTCTGCTAACTAACAAAACAACTGCTTCTCTCAATTGTACTTCAGATTTGTGCTATCTCTCAATGTTGGAATGCTTCTAGGTTCCCGTTGGCAGTCTTAATGTGTGTCCCTACCTTCCCACCAGTCCCAGTCTCTGTTACAGATGCGGAATTGCCAGTGTTACTATCAAGAAACAGGAGACATTTTGGCATCACAGCAGCCATGGTCACCACGGTAGCAGTCTCTGCAGCGGCAGCCACAACCACAGCAGCAGCATTGACACAACCATACAGACAGCAGCAACAATCACTTGGCCGAAAATACAGCTGCAGCCTTACAGACTAAAGAGACCCTAAACCAACATCTAACAGCAGGTATACTCCTTGTAAATCAAAGAGTGGACTTACTACAAGAACAAGTGGATATCTTGCAAAAACTTTTGGGACTGGGATGTGTTTATTCTTTAAGAGCAGTGTGTGTCACCCCTATTGCTTATAATAACCTTAGTTCTGTGGTTATGTTATCTAAAAATCTCTATGTCTACCTTACTGGTAATTGGTCATCTACGTTTGATAATTTAGCCAGTCAGCCATGAGCTGAAATACTCAGAGTCAATGCCACCAGGGTTCAAGTTGCATCAGTATCTAAAACCCTGGGATTGACAAAACAGTGGACTGGAACAGTAGCTGTTCTGATTATTATCTGCTTAGGGATAGCCTATGTTATATGCAGCCAAATCAGATCTCGTCAAGATGCTGATGTCATCAATGGGCTATAGTACAGACTTTGACAGCCATTGAGACAGGCACATCCCCCCAAGTATGGCTAAGCATGCTGGACCAGTAGTCAAAGACGAGTAAGATCTGTGGAAATGCATACCAACCTAAGACAGTGTTCTGATGCCTGGAGGTCAGAATTCCAATGACGGGTAAGGATGTAATTAGCCATGGACAACCTAAGACAGGCATGGTCCCAAGTCATCTTTTTCTTTTTTTAAAGAATAAGGGGGAGATGTCAGGGGCAGGCTCTGAGGGCCCCAGAGCCGCACTGTGGCCTGATCTCTAAGATGGTGACTGGCAGCTTGCCAGACATAGCTACACTCATATACAAGTTTTAGGAAGTAACTGTGGTTGGCTGTTGTTCATGAGGCAATCCTGGTATCTGCCTGGAGACCGTTCCTTGATAGGCTGACTTTCCTGGTAGTCTACTCTCTGATAGGCTGATGTTCTCAATATAAGTCTGAGACTTGTGGAATAAAGCCCTTTTGGTTCCTGTGATCAAGAAGAGCGTATGTGTTGTGATTGTCCCCGCGGGTGGTGGGCAATCATAGCTGTACCATGAAATTTCACCTTATGTGTGAAATGCAATAGCTGTTATTATGTTGAGTCTCCAATCAAGTTTGATTAGTATTTTAATGTAAACACCCACTATGACCACTAGCAGCAGCATAAGCTAATGCCATCTGTCCAAAGTTATCTGCAGCAGAGACATCAATACCTCTCTGGAGAAGCAGCTCAACCATGTGTTCTTATTTGTGTTCCAGAGCAAACATGAGGTAGAGTTATTTGAACAGCCTATTTATATATTTTTTCCAATTCAACATCTTAATTTAGAGATAGTAATAGGCATAAACAACTTGGGAGAGCAAATATTTAATTTTGCAAATCACCTCAAAGTCTAAAAGGAAAAAAAAATCTTTTCCAAATGGAGGAGAAGTTACACACATTAAATGAGAAAGCAGGAAGAAAGGGGTCACAGTCACATAAAACTAGCTGATGATAGAACTCAATCACAATCAGTTCTTCTGAATCCTTTTCTAACAGTACTTTACCCACACAATATCATCCTAAGTGTCCACTCCTCTCTTATTCCATTGTTCTGTTTTTCTTCTTACCTTTAATTTCCCCTGCCAGCTCATATACTTTTCTTGGCTCAGCTGACAATGCTTCCAGAACTGTGAATAAGCCAACTCTGTCCCAGTGGCAAGAGTCATCTGATGGAAGAAAGAAAATTTTCATCATAAAAGGTAAAGCCCACAATTTAGAGAAACAAAAGCACACAAAATAGGCTTGTAGAAGAATGATTTTTCAAACTGAAGGAAAGCTTTATCTGATCTCCTAGGAGAATCATAGTTGAATTCTCAAATATTTTCAGGTTTTCTGAAAGATATACCTGGTCATTGGAACAGAAAGACATCTAAAAAATGAGTGTTATGAATGAGAAAAATCTCTGGTGGGTCTATAACACTGGGGGAGGTGAATATGGAAGGGTGGAGAGTGGGGGGAACAAAGCAATGAGCAAGTGCTGTTAATATCATGGCATACAACTCCCACTTTACAGGTCAGGAAGAGGAAAAGTTAAATGACTCATTCAAGTTTTCATTAACATAGTGGGTTAGCACCTTGTATTTATACTCATTTATACCACAAATATTTGTTTACATGTATTACATGTCAAACATCATCTAGGTACTGGAGCTACTGCAGTGCACATATACACATACACAATCCTCTTCTATTGAGCTTATTTTCTAACTGAAGGAGATAAACAGATATATATGTTAACATATGAGGAGTTGATAAAGCTAAGTAGGGTAGAAAGAGGGCAAAGAGTAACAGAGGGGGCATGTGAACTGTTCTATATGAGGTGATCAGGTAAGACCTTTCTGAGAGGCAGACATTTAAATAATGCTTGATGTGATTAGAGAAAATAAGGTTCCAGGCAGAGGATACAGAACATGCAGAGGTTGTTGTCACCACCCATGGCAACAGTTGCACAGGTATTTATCGGAGGGGCCTGGAAATAAACTATTTTTCCTATATTCACTAATTTATAGAGGAAGAGAGACTTTGAGAGAAAGATAGACTTTGCTTAAAGGAAGAGAAACTTTGCTTATCAGGAAGAGAGACTTTGCTTAGAGGAAGAGAGTCTTTGCTTAGAGGAAGAGAAACTTTGCTTAGAGAAAAAGTTTTAGAGAAAGAGGCTTCTACGCTTATCAGAGACCTATTTCTTCTTAGTGCTGCTGCATCTTCTTAAAGGTACATCCTGCATCCTGTGAACTAAGGGTAGGTATATCTGAGGTGCTTCTTTTCAGAGGTGCTTTCTATCTGCTTGCCGCTTCTTCTTCTTCCTTTATGCTAATGGCTACTACTCCACTTCTTTCTGCTAGCTGCTGCTCTTTCTGTCACGCCTTACTCCTTGCCACTTATCTCTGCTGCTGCTCCTTACTGTCGCTCCTTACTCCTTACTCCCACATCCCCGCCCACCACCTGCCTGTATTCCCTCCAGGAGGTGGAGGGCAGGGCCACACCAGTTGTAATCAGGCGAGAAGCCAGCTGCCCCATCACAACAAGGATCAAAAATGAGCACGCCCAAGCAGGTGCACTCAGGAACACCTGTGCATGTGTTGTGCACATGGACTTAACTGAATATGCAGTGATAAATTACCTGAGTGCACTTATGGCAATTAACCTCCTCACTGCCGATGTAATCAGGCACTGTTCTGGCTGGCACAGCCCCCAACAGTTGTGAGGTGGAAACACAGGGAGTTTCTGAGAGAATGCATTTTTCTTCTAAAATGTAGCCTCATTTCACCATCTTAAAAAACTTATGCAGAGAATAAGACAGATATTATCCCATTAATATAGATTAGGAAGCTCATGCTTAGGGAAAGTAGGTAACTCAATCAGGTAAACCAAAAAGCCAAGAGTCAAATTCGTGTCTACTGATTCTACGATTCATGCTTTTTTGACCATATGACATTGCACTGGGACAAGCACCCTTAAGTCATGATTTAGACTCATCTTCTCAATTTCCTGGCACCATAAAGACTGAGGCACATTCCCTGTCCCACACCATTTCTTATACATATACAGTGCACCATGAGAGCATCCTCTGTCACTGTCTGAGTGTGCATGACATCACCACTAACATACTTGATGGAGATTGAGTCTGTGTCATCATAACCCAATTAGGGAGCACTCTCATCTTCCCCATCCTCAAGTTCCTCAGACTTGCTCTTCTAAGAGGGCAAGCAGAATGATTGGTAATTGTTGGACTCCCACCAAGCCATCCTTTAACTCAACAGAGAGAAAAAAAATTAGCCACTTCTTGGAGCACATTTTGCACTGCTATTCACAAAAAAATAACTACCAAGTAAAATGTAATTAGAAACACCCTGACTAAAGTTTTGCCATGTCTATTTCCTGCCACTCCAACATTCGACATGGCTTTCTTGGAGTACAGGATCCAACACTTGACATGGTCTGTTGGAATAGAGGACTGAAAACTTGACATGATTCTGTTGACCATCCTCCCTCTTGGGGGCCATAGGTGTGGCATGTCTCCATGTGTAGTTGCTTTTTATTATTAATAAACAATATAACATTAGAAGCTAATTGGAAAACATTGAGAAGGTTTTACTGTATTGGGACACAAAATAGTGCACACTGAAAATTTAGCAGTAATACATAAATAAATAGATGAAAATAAACAATTGTAGCTGTGCTCAAGATTAAAGGAGACTGTGATTGCTTTAGTATAATAATAGATGGATAAAGAGGCATTCCACTGAGCTTGGATGTGGCGTTTGGCCTTTGTAGATTTCCTAGTTTTAATAGTTGATTCTGGAGATAGTTTACATAATAAAAACATTTAGGTTAGTCATACATATAACTTGTGTTTTTCCTATGTTTAGTCTAATTCTTTGAGAATCAGAATAAGATTGTAGTCTGCCAATATATAAAATTAGAATAGACAAAATATTAAGTATAAATTGATTTTTTTTTTTTTTGCCCTTTAATAATAGTAAAATCTGTTAAACACTGGAATTCATGGTGGGGGTGGTTTCTCAGAAAATCTAGTGATGTGTTTGTTCTGAAGATTGAAGGCTGGCAGATCATGGTGCCCTCTGTTTAGCTGGGATACAAGTTTTTTTTAGTTTAGCTGGGAGACAGATTGTTTTAATCTAGCTGGGAAATAAGGTTGTTTTAGTCTGGACTATCATACAGAGTGAATGTGTACTTTGGGAAGAAGCATAGATTGTACTTTTGAAGGTTTTTCTTGTTTTAAACTAACCATAAAATGATATAATCATTTTATAAACATAAAATGATATAATCATTACTAAAGAAAGAATCTATAAAAAGACTGGCAGAAAAATAAAGATTCAGAATCAGCCTCAGAACACTTGGTGTCTCTGTGTGCTGTTTCTCCACTATACTGAAGCCTCCCATCCACCTATGATCCCCGACCCCTGCTAGGGCTGGACCCTGCAAAGATTTTTGCTCATTTGTAAATAAACAAGTTTTACTCATTAGCCGCTCTCCTGATTACACTTCAATAATGATCATCCACCAAATGTCCCTGTTTTTAAGAACATGACTAAAATGGACTGTTAAATTAATGGTTCCACATTGGCTACAATAAAACCTTTAAAATTTCTTGTTTCAATAGAAAGCATCTTCTCTGCTTTAGGCACTGAAGTCTTCTCACTAAAGTAGACTAAATGTTAAAGCTGAATCTTTTAAAAAAGTGTGGTGGTGCAAACTTGTGATCCTAGCTACTCAGGAAACTAAGACAGGAGGATCACAAGTTGGAGGCCAAGTAAACAACTTAGTGAGACCCTGTTCTAAATAAAAAAAATAAAAAGGACTGGAGAAATAGATCAGTGGTAGAGTGCCCCTGGGTTCAAACAGTAGTTAAAAAAAAAAAAAAAGTATTCTGCTACCAACAGGAACTAGCAGATTGATAAGTTTTTAAATTTTTAAGTGATTCTAGTGGAGAAGACCAAAATATCTATGTCACTGGAAATGACAGTACTCTCTAGCATACTTTTTCTTATGTTCAGCTTCTTCCTTTTCCCTATTCTTTTCCTCTATTAGTCTCTTTCTCTTGGCTGCTGCTTCTTTCTTTTTTTCTGTCTTTCCTCCATTTCTTCTGGGCTCAGAATATTCTTCTTTTTGGTAGACCCCTCCAAGAGGCCTGGGATAAGAACCTGCAGGAAGGAAAAGATCAAAAGCCAGGAAGGTCAGGATCTTCCTCTTCCTCCATGAGTTTCATTTATCCCCAAAGCAGACTCTCTACAGAGACAACATGCTTAGGCTTTCACAAAACACTGTATCCCTGTGTGGTGGACACAGGCAGTAAGATACTTCAATTTACTGTTCATATTATGAATCTAATTGGCATGGTGGCCACTGAGTTCTAAGTTCAGCCAAAGTACTCACATGGATAGTACAGTCATTTTGATTCATTTCATGAGCAATAAGGTAATTCAAAATAGATATTTTCCCCTTGATTGAAAGCATACATTGTAGGATATCATTTAAAGTTTAAACAATTTTAACATAAAACTTTCTATAAATGTACAATTTATTTTAATACAGAGAATTTTAGCATGATTATCTTAATGATAGATAACATTTAGAAAGTACATTTTAAGCACCAACACTGTGAACATTACATAAATAATTTGTGATTGCCATCTTCTCTTAATGAATTAGAATCATGATTATTGACAACAGGATATGATATTTTGATTTAATATGGTGATCCCTTTAGGGGTGGTTTAGAAGAGGGACAGAGCTGCTTTTACCTACACTAAATTGTACAATATACTCACCTTATTAATGTTTTTTATCCTAGATTTTTACATAGCTTTTATACTAGGGTTCAGTTAATTTGTTACATTTCAAGAGACACTTATTTCTTAAATCATCATAAGAGAACAAAAAAATGATACTGGATCATTTTTGGTTCTTTTATAGAAAGAAAGTTTGGAAGAATTTATGATCTCACACAAATTAACAGCATTTACACTGCCTTTATTTTGGAGTAACCGACCCTCTTGACTTTTTTTTTCAAAAGATTTTTCTGAAGATTCACCAGTGGTTCAAAGGATTTTCTATCTTCCTTACTGGGCTCTTTAGAATAATCTTTACCATCAAATAAATACATATGGTTGTCTAAGAATATAAAACACAGAGTGAGAAATGTTAAGACATTGAAAAATAGGTTAATGCTATTCAAATAATAACTAGGTGAATAAGAGAATAGCCCATACTCTAAATGGGTGAAGACCAGCTTGTGAGGAAGGCATTTCATTTCCTGTTGCACCAATACTGATGAGTTTAGGTTCTAAACATGTTCACTTTTCAAAGGACAGAGTATTGGCTTAAACTCTTTTTGTCCACCCAACATGATGTGGGAATCTCTGCTTAATCCCTCTACACTGCTGAGTCTCAAATCATTCATGCATTCCACAAATATTCCCAGTGCAAATCTCCCTGACTTTTAAGATCCCCTAATAAAATCTCAACAATTTTAGTCCAAACACACTTTTAATACTCAACTCTTTTTCCCTTTTTCTATAATATTAAAAGGAACAAGGGGCAAATCTATAAGAAATTTTACAAAGTCACAAAAAATAATTCCTTATATTTATAATATTCTCTGTAGACCTCACAAAGGATCTTCATGTTTCTTACCTCAATCCTGGTATAACTAACCCCACTTATGAAAGAGGAAACTGAGATTCACACAGGGATTAAAGGGTTCCTTAATTCTCTCTGCTACAAAATGAATAAGGTAGGTTTTTCTGATTATAAGGTAAGTATGTTCTTTTTAGTAGATTAGTGTGTATAGAAAATTAGAGAGAAAACAATCTTGCAAATAATTATGGCAAAAACAACAAGGAAATAGTTTGATTTTTTTCCTTAATTTTTGCAGTACTTGGGATCAAACCCAGGGACTCACACTTGCTAGGTAAAAGCTCCACCACTGAGTGACACAGCCAGCTGATATAGTACTCTTAAGTAGCACTTTATACTATCAGAGCAATTTCACATCTATTACCACATTTGATTTTTGCAGCTGTGTAAAGGAGTAAGGAAGATATTAATAGCATTATTTTACAGATGCAGACACAAAAGTCCAATGTGGTTGCGTGATCTGCCAAGATCATGAATCAAGTGATAAAAAACCAAGACCAGTAACCACAGAGAGGTAAGATAATGATTCAAAAGTGAAGCGTATTTAATAACACATGTTATCAAATAATGTATTTTCACAGCATTATGAAATCAACTCAAAGTATGTTTTCCCTAGAGAGTATGAAAACAAAATATTTTCATTCTCTAGAGATCAATTGCTTCACACTTATATCCAAATCTAACCAGGTGTAATACTAATTGGCATTTGCTACTTAAATCAGCAGGGGGCATTCAGTGAGGCACTCTATCAACAAGTGGAAAAAATAAAGAGCTGAGATGTGTCAAATATGATCAACATATATAGCATCAAACTGCATGAAATTCTCAATTTACCATGTAAATATTCTTTTTAAAAAAACTTTAGCATTAAAGGAAAAGAAACCTTACTTTTTACTTAAATTTGATTGGGCTGCTATAATTACTAATCTTTAATGTTTATTTACATTATTTTTAATGATGCTCCATGTATTTAGTCTGTTTCTAATAGGCAGCTGGAGCCCACAGGTCTAGACCCTCATCTGTATCCTGCCAGAGGAATCATTTATCATCACAAAGAGAACCAGGACATGGTCATTGAAGACAACATTCCAGAATTTAATCAAACTGGAGAATTTTTTGGCAGTTAGATTGTCTGGAAAAATACCTTTTTTTAGGCAGGTGAAGATATACAATCATCTTTCTAAAAACACTGCAATTTTATTTTGTTCTAGCAAATAAAATTAATATAGATGACTAAAGAAAAGTGTGCAAACTTGATACTAAGGTCATCAAATATAACTTAAAATTATGACCATACACATTTATTTTTTCTCTCACCTGAAACAGCTAAATGACAATAAATGGATTACCGAAACGCTGTATGAGGCAATGGTATGTTAAAATGTTCACAAACTCTTTGGAAAATGAAAACAGTTTAAGAAGAGCTGGGGAACCAAAACACAGGTATCCAGCTGGGACTAACTAGAGGAATAGAAACCCTCTGAATACTCTAAAAGCCTAGACTCATGGTCCTTACAGGGCACCATGACATGGGGGAACTGAAGGGATCCACACACCAAGTAATGGGAGCACCATGAGCTCTTGGATCCCTGTATTTTCAAATTAAACAATTTTTCTGTAATGGTTTATCTTCCAAGAATGATAAAAGAGGACTCGTCTAAGGATAAAATGAGTTGTCTAGTTATGTCTTCAAATCTGGGTGTCTGGAAAGACTCCCCCAGTGCAAAAGATGACTTGCCAACCAGTGCTGCTGGCATGAGGCCCAAAGGCTGTCCACCTGCTTACAATAGAACTATCTGTCAGCTTTGGGGCATTTCACCAGCACCCTGATCAGAAAGTCACAGGACACAAGATGTTTCAGGAAAACTGCTAGTAAGATCAAGGGATTCTTTTTGAAAAAAGAAGAGGAAGAGGAAGAATTGCACCAATCAACAAGAATAATGAAACCACCCCTAATCAAAGCCTACTACAAAATTAGGAATCAGAAACTACTCTAAACTTCCATTTGTAGGTAAGTAGAGAAATGAACATCCCAAACCACGTGAGCCAACTCTGAAGTGCTCACTTGTCTGGGTAGGCAGACAGAGATTGCATAGGAGAAAGACAGTGGGTTTCTAGTAGTGCCAGAGGAAATTTATTCTCCAAAATGAGAATCACACTCAAAATGGGAAAACAATGAGGATGGGTCTGAGTCCTGGTAGATCACAGCAGTGCCTACTAAAGAATCAAAAGAGAAAGGCCAGAAAGTCGATGCATTTAAAAATTTGAGGAAAAACTGCTTTTAGGTGAGAAAGAGGTAATTTAAAAAGGGAGGCATCCTTTGACAATTTTATGGCAAAGAGAAAGAAAGAAGCAAAGAGTAAAAATTGAGAATTACAAAACCAAAAGCCCTTCCCAGCCCACTCCCTACCAGTAAAGGAAGCACCACCTACTGAAACCATGGTGCTTCTCTGTATTGGTTGGAGAAGAAACTCTTCTTTGTGGGGTTAGGGGTTCTGGGATTGAACTCAGGGGCACTCAGTCTCTGAGTCAGATCCCCAGCTGTATTTTGTATTTTACTTAGAGACAGGGTGTCACTGAGTTGTTTAGTGCCTTGCTTTTGCTGAGGCTGACTTTGAACTCAGGATCCTCCTGCCTCTGCTTCTGAGCCACTTGGATTAAAGACATGCACCACCATGCTCAGCTAGAAGGAACTCTTGAATTAAGAAGCTCAGTAAGAACCCTCTCACTCCAGGCCATATTGACAACCTATAACTGCTGATACAGGAAAACAGTCATTTTAAAAGTTATGCAATATTAGGGAGCATGATACAAAGTCATTATGTGAAAAGAAAAGACAAAAAACAAAACCGTAAAATCCCTTCAAATCTGAATTTCAAAAATTTCAGAAAAGGATAAAAAGAAAAATATTGGTACTAGGGCTATAGCTTAGTATCTGAGCATTTGCCTATCTGAGCATGTGTGAGGCATTGGGTTTGATCCTTAGCACTGCATTCAAAAAGTAAATAAACAAAATAAAGGCATGCTGTCCATCTACATCTACAAAAAAATGCTTTAAAAATACATATTTTAACCAAATTTGAAGAAAAAAGAAAAAGGAAGACAAATAATCTACACCTCATGGGTCTTATGAAGGTTAAATGGAAAAAGATATAAAGCACATGACATAGTTGGCAGCGCTGTTGATGAACCCACAAAAAATGCCCATAAATATTAGCTACAAGTAAAAAAATCTATTGAGAAGAGAAATCATTGGGCATAGCATCATCATAAAGATAGCATGCTTCTCAAATAAAAACCAGATAAGATGTCTGCACCAAGAGAGAAAAGCTACAAACTGAACCCTTGATGACAGGACCATATACATTAATATCATGACTTGGATTCAAAGTTCAGTCACATGGGAACAGCCAGATATATTTTCAATTTCTTGGATCAAGAAGCTTAAAGAATGTGCTCAAGATGACAATAAGACTGGGTAGGAAAAAGAGGTCCCAGGGTGTAGGATACAGGACTTCCTATGGAGATGCATAACACTCATGCCCTAGCTTGAGGTGACTGTGCCATTTGCTCACCCTAACCCCCAAATCACTTCCTTCCTACTGCTTTCTGCTCCCTCTTCCAGCTGCAGGCAAGGCATCTGAGACCCACAGGCCACTTTTTTTATCCCAGGGTGGACTCCAGGTCTATCTCGTCCATGGTGCTCCCCTTAGAAGACAGCAGTTTATCAAAGCCAAATTTGAGTATTTCACTCAACTTGAATGGAGAAAACAAAAAATCCAGTAGTTCTCATGAAAACAAAGATCAGGATGTGGTGATCTGCTGAGTGGCTAAGTGACACCAAGCACATTCCTTCCCTTGTGAACTTTCTTCTCTCCCATGGCAAATGACTTGAACCAGGCTATTGTGGGGTTAGATGAGGAATAAGCATAAATGTGATAAACGATCGCCAGAGCTATTGATTTTGATAATTATCTATAAATGCAAGAAAAAAATTGTTAGCCACCAATTTCTTTTATTTTGGGGGGATGGTAAGAATAAAATGATTTCCTGCATCTTCTATAGCACCTCTCACCAGCAATTTTTTCCAAGTACTTCCAGCAGTCCTGTGAGAAGTCAGAGACCCTGTTAGCTACCTTCCTACCTCTCCCATTGTCAAAATTCTTAGAAAGAGAAGATGCCACTCAGTACTTCACTTCATAATAAGCTGACTCCTTTCCTTTGTCAAATTGCTTTCCTACCTCACTACTTTATGGAACCCTGAAGAGTCCTGTGCACTCCCTATCCTGCCCTTTCCTCTCACTCCTCCATAGGGGATACTCTGTCTATTTCCTAAGGCTACAGGAACCACCCAGAAAGCTTAGATAGTATTACCTGGCTTTCACTTGCTACTTCCAACTTTACACCTTCCTAAGCACTATCACTTAAGAGTTCTGAAACAATTGGAATCCACATGATGGGCCCTCATTTGCATTTTGCCCTTTTAGTTTTGGTTAGTTATCTCTAGAGTGTCTATTTTGTAACTTGAAACCTTAAAGGTATTCTGTAGCTTAAAAACACTTGAGATAAAAACTAAGCAAGAACATACCTGGATATATTTACATTTAGCCTTTGTATGTGTGTATGATATACACACACAGAGAGACATATACATGAATATGTATATAAATTACTTATATTAATATATATATATATACATATATATTTATATATACAAACATAAAATATAAAAATACATATATATAAACCAAGGCAAACGGCTTTGGCATTTAGTAACCAAAATAGAAGAAAGTCAAGTATTTATGATGAAGCTCAGTTCATACTGGGACCCTCCCTTCCACTCCCTTGGACTTAAAAATCTCCTGACTTCCCTTGCTATTGAGCACTCACAATGTGTTTTTAAGAAACTCCCTTTTTTTAAAAATGAAAACAGTATATTATAGTAATTAAGAGCATATATTTGGAAGTCACAGAGTGCTTAGATTAGAGTGGCTCTGAATGATGTTTAGAAAATTTCTTAAAAATTTTAAGGACATTGTCTATGTCATTCTTCTGTTACTCTTCTTCATAAAACAACTGGAAAAAGTACACCTCAGACAATGCTTAGCACACAGTAAGCATTCAATAAATGTTCACTATATCTATATCTGTCCCTCTCTTTCTGTTGTATTCTCCTTGCAGGATAAAGAACCTTCTGTCCTTTTTCAGGACTTCTCAACTCTACACTTCTTAGATTTATCAAACCAGAACCATGTCTTTTACTTTTAGATTCTTTAATAATTTTTTAAAAATGCCCTGCTTTCTTTTGAGACAAGGCAGTGAGTTATTACCCTTGCCCTTGGAAACCATAAATAACTCATTGTCTGGATGGGGAGGAAAAAAATCATACAGAACCAGAATGAGATTTTTTTGCCCCTGGCCTGGGCATGAAGTCCCATCAAGTTCCTCTCCAACAGCCAGTAGTCTACATTGGCCCACAGCAGGAAGTTGTGCCTGTGCACTTCACAATGATGTTCTGGTAGACCACATCACAGGGAAACCCCTAATTGAATGCCTGGAGTTTCCTCCACTGGGGAAGAGTTTGAGCATTTGTGACCTCATCTCCTCTAACTCCCAATATATTCACCTTCACTACAGCACACAATGATCTCATCTCTCAAGGGTCTGTGAAGAAATGTATTTAGACATCTACAGTATATACCTACCTCTCTCTCAAGCTTTCACCTTACATTTGTAATTGCCTCTTCAATAGTATGAAAACAAAATGCATAGCTGCCCTGCCATCATGACAGATGAGTATGCAGAACACTAAAAATATAGAAAAAGCCAGACTCCATAGTTACTCCCTAATGTGAACAAAAACCAAGTAAACAAACAAAACCTAGTGTTCTTCTTTCAGGTCCTAGTACCCCAAAAAACTGTGAACTTTTTATGCATGGCAATGACTCCCTAAAAAAATAGCACTGATCCCTGTCTGCAATGCTGATGTGCAAAGATACAGGTGTGCGTGAGAGAAAACTGCTATTTTTTAACCCACACTTGGGGTAATTGTACACTTGATAATTCTGCTTATAATACTGTGTAATTTTTCCCCTTTTGCATACCTCTTGAATCTTTTGATAGCTGGTCTTTAAAGTCTGGTTTTTCCTGTGAACTTTTCTAAATGAAATCCCTTCCTTTTTGAGTCTCCTTCTAAAGACAATTTACATTGATATTTACTACAAACCCTGTTGACTAAAGTCTACATTATTTTTACCTTTGTAACACTTTAACACCTATCTTCCTAATTTTTATTCTCATCATTCAGGCTTAAAGCCTTAAAGTCATCTTTGTATTTGCTATCTCTCTCACTTCCTGCCTCAAAAAAACAGTCAACTCCTGTCATTTCTTCTCTGCAATGTTTCCTACAGCAGACCTTCCCACAGCAACTGCCCTTGTCAGCCATTTCTTACTCACTTCATGCCTGAATCATTCCAGAATCCTAGGGGTTGATCTCTGTGTATCTAATTCCTCAAAAGGACCTAGGGTATATTATAATAAGGGTTCTAATTTTAGTTCAAAAGCTGCTACTATGGAATAACTCTAAGCCTTTTTCCAAAAGAGAGCTCTCTCCAGAATCTTCCAAGTCAGCATTTGACTCCTATCTAATTTTTGTTTCCTCAAGCAAATTAACTCTTGCCTTTTATCCATATATCCTATGGTATAATTTTGAATTCCCAATCTTGTTCATCCTCCTCTGGGTATAGAATGAGTACTGTAAGTCACTGCATAAAGGGTCTGGGATTAAAGAGGAGGTATGGAATTAATCATTACTGATTAAGTCAAGTTATTTTTTAAAAACCAACAACAACCAAAAAAAAAAAAAACCAAACAAACAAATTCTCTCTGAGATAACTAGTGGCATACTCATTTTTAGAAACCCCAGAGAGATTATATCCATGATGTTAAGTTACCTGCTCAAAGTCATACATCCAGTAAGTGATAAGGTGTAAATCTGAATCCAAATTTGACTATTTAAAGTCCATTCTCTTTATTCTACTTTCTCTGCCTTTAAATGCCACACTCATTTAGCTTCTATAGCACCTTGCATGTAGAAGGTACTGAGTGGGTATGAATTAGGGTAACAAACTAAAATGTAACTGGAGACAAAGGGTGGTTAATACTGGTACTTTTTATTTGAATTCACATCCACAGAGAGTGCTGATTATAAATCATGGGACTTTAAATAAAAGAACAACATATTTTACTTGGAGGTGAGCATAAGCTAAAGGTTTCTGGGTTCCAAGAGTAAAATGTCCTCCTATAATCATGTTGGTGAGCTGCAGTTTGGAGGTTGCTTTCCTATAAATTAATTCTTCTACAGTGTCTTGGCCAATCAGTCAAATGAGTTTCATAACCCTGTATGCATGTCAAGTGAGATCAGTGTGCTATGAGTCTGCAAAGCTGGGGGGAAAAGCATGCCAAAAAAAAAATACACCAAAAAGGAAGCAGAACCAAAGACCATATTAAGAAAACAATTCAAAGGGCATTGCTCATTTGGACCTGAGAACTTGTTAGAGAGATCTGGCCTCAACTTATCTCTGAACCTTTTCCAAAAGAGTCAGGGAAAGAATGTTGAAGTGACCACAATTGGGACTTAATTTATAGTCAAGGACAAACCTTGGCAGGCATGTTATCTTGAGGTCAAAGGGTAGTTCCACAACCTCTTACCCCACTTTTTTTCCTTTTCCTGGTACTGGAAAGCAAATCCAGGGGAGCATTACCAATGAGTTATATCCCTAGCATTTTATAAAAAAAATGTTTTATTTTTATTTATTTACTTAAATTTTTTATAGATATTCATGGACCTTTATTTTATTCATTTATTTTTATACAGTGCTAAGAATTCAACCCACTGCCTCACACATGCTAGGCAAGTGCTCTACCAGTGAGCCACAACCACAGTCCCAAAATATTTTATTTTGAGACAGGGTTTTAGTAAGTTGCCAAGGCTGACCTTGAACTTGTGATCCTCCTGCCTCAGCCCCCCAAGTTGCTATGATTACAGGTATGTGCCACCATACCAGCTTTAACTCCATTTGTAAACTGAGTTAGGTTCTAACTAATGCCTAAAAGTTTATTCTAATCATTTTGTAATTTAACTGTTCTTTTTAACAAAATGAGACTGAATTGATCATGTGACCCACTGAACATGACTCTGCAAGTCAGTGCCAAAATGGGGTTAAAACCCAGTGGTTCTCAACTCCCAGTATGACACTGTTGTCAGGACTACATTCTTCACCTTCCTCCCCAATCCAGAACTACAAGCCAACAGCACAGGAAAATGAAGATGTTTAACTCACTCACTTGTTCTGGCCAATTTGGTGAGCTCTGGCAGCTGCTTGTAAGTCATTTTGAGGATTAAAATCACTGTCAACAAAAATAACAGTATCTGCTGCTGCTAAGTTTATGCCAATTCCACCAGCAAACTATGCAAAAAAGAAGCATGATCAGCAACATACAAATAAGGAACTGGAAAACAGACACAAGGCTAGACTCGGTCCTACTGAACACCTGAAATCAGTTCAACTGAGTGGTTTCCTCCTTCAGGCTGACATCTCTGCCCCCAACTCCAGAGCCCTGGAGTGGCCAAAAGTGTCACCTCATCTTATGTTGCCTGACCTGGGAAAATTTAATTATCAAATATAACAGAATCAGAGGTAAGGGGCAGAAAAGAATGCTTAATTTAATGCTGTGAAGCCATGTTTGAAAACCTTGATAGGATTTTGCTTAGAAAAATCTGTGAATAAGGACACAGAAAACAACTCCAAAAATGAGAGGTCTTGGGTCTACCATTGTAGCTCAGTGAGAGTGTTCTCACCTAGCATGTGTGAGGCACTGGGATCAATCCTCAGCACCACATGAAAATAAACAAAATAAAAATATTGTCTGTTATGTTTAGATGTGATGTCCCCAAAATGCTCACATATGAGACAATGCAAGAATGTTTGGAGGAGAAATGATTGGATTCTAGCTTTGGCCTAAAACCTTAATAAAACCCTAATAGGATTATCTGAATGGTAATTAGAGGCAGGTATGGTGTGGCTGAAGGAACTTGCTCATTGGGGGCATAGATATGGGGTATATAATTTATATGGAAAGTGGAGTCTCTCTCTGCTCCTGATCATGATGTGTGCTGCTTCCCTCTGCCACACTATCTCATCATGATATTCAGCCTCACCTTGAGCCCCAAGGAATGAAGCCAGCCTAATATGGACTAAGACCCCTGAAACCATGAGCCATCAAATAAACTTATCTCCTCTATAGTTGTTCAGGTCAGGTCTTTTAGTCACATTGGTAAAAAAGCTGAATGATACAGTGTCTATCTACAACTAAAATATGTATTTAAAAAAAGGAGAGGTCTGCAATGCACATTAAGAAAAGCACTTAAACACACTTGCAAGCTACAAGATAGGAAGTCCCTGAAGCCAGTTAATGAGAAGATGGGATGTTACTTGCCTCTGATGAGAGAAAACTTGAACATGTCTTCCTGAATTGGTTTCCACATTAATCAAAGACAAAGTCGTAAAATGAATTCAAGACAAGAACACTCAATGCAACTACTTTCTGGTCTTTATTGAGTGGTGCAGAAAAAGGGTCAAGGAAGTACTTTGGGTTACAGGAATTTAGACCACTTTGAAGGTAAATTACAACATTCTCTTTGATTAATATGAAAACAAGTATAGAGCAGACTATTCTTCCCAGGGTTGTTACAGCTCATGGCTGAAACAAGTCTAAAAGGACTTGTTCCAAGAGTTGAATGAAGGGTTCCTCTTCATAAGGACTACTGACTCTCAGCTGGATCTCAAGACAAGTCAGGCAGGAACATTCTCATTAAAGCCTTCATATAAATTTAAAGTTGGAAAAAAGAAATAATAATGACTGATAACTGAGAGATGCTAAATTATATCTAATAATGACATTATACCTCTACTTTACTATTCACTAAGCATTGTTCAAAAAGGTTTTCATGAATTAATTTTTAACCCTCACAACTCTGCATCCTTTCCAGTATAATTCTCATTTTGCAGATGCTGAAAAGGAAACACAGCTAGATTAAGGTACTTCTTTGAAGTTGCACCACTAGAATATGAGAGTCAGGACTCCAGCCCATATTTAAGAATCTGTGGTTATTACTCCTGGGTTTGAGACAGGATTCTGCTGTGCTACCCTCACTGGACTTGAACTCCTGGGCTCACACCATCCTTCTGCCTCAACCTCCTGAGTAACTGGGACTATAGGCATGCACTACTGCACTTGGCTCCAGAAACTTTTTATCCACTCTATCCTACTACTACCTAGACAATCATTTTATTTAAAAATGTATACCATAAAAATTATCTTCCTCTTGGGTTCAAGTTGGCTAGTGCAGCTCTTCTTCACTAAGGGGAACATTTTAAGCTGTATTTAGTTGTTTGGGACATAGTCATAAGCTATCACTGCCACCTGCTGGCAATATGTGGTAACAAACTCACCTCTTGAAAGTTGGAAGGAAACCCATTAAATGAAAATGCTGCAGAACTATAGCAAAAATGTGATACCAAATATGACAATCTGTTTGGAAAGGTTAACATCTAGGACTGCTTCAGATCCTAGATAATCTACTAAGGTTTCCAGGGAGATTAATGGAAAAGCAGATGTTTCTTTCTAATTTTAGATGATTCAAATATCTGCTCTCTAAATATGAATAATAAAATCTTTAAAACACAAATGAAATTCCTCTCACAACCTGATGATGCATTTGTCTAGATCCTTCAAGTTTCCCCTAAGACTAACCATGAGACAACTGAATGAATGGCTCTGATGCAGGGAGTAGCATGTGACCTTGAAAGAGACTAAGGCCAAAGGAGTCTGATTATATCTTATTATTGAGTTTATTAGACAGAAAGACATATACTGGAGAAATAATATTCTTATACTCAAGGATTATATCTAACACCTCTTTTATATACCCATATATTACAAAGCACTTAATAAATGCTTTCAAAATAAGTCTGAACTTTCTTTTTATAAATATATTAATCTCTCTTTCATCAAGGACACACATCCTTTTTGTATTTCTATATGTATTCCATATGAATTAAGGTCTATAAAAATAGGATAATGAGACTCAGATTATGAATTCAAAATTGATTTAAGGTCTTTTCAATTCAGGATGTAAGAAAATTCCATCTCCCATAACTGATATCAAATTATTTAATAGTACATGAGTGCACCCCATAACTGACAAAGCACCTCAGATGTCATATGATATTTATGATTTAAGTCATATGGACAATTCCATAAGAATTACAAATCTCTGGCAGTATCACTATGATCACATTTTAAATAACAAAATGTTTGTTAAACTTTACAACACTATTCCAGGGGTACTCATGGAGGAGAGGCAACTAGCAACAAGATTATCTTATTTTCCAAATTCACAGCTGAGAAGTAAAGCTGCCTCCACTGAATATAAATAAAACTTCCTCAAAATTACAAAAAAAAAAAAATCCAGGACTTTCCCAGGTCAGAGGTCAAAGGAGATCAGAATTACTTTCAAATAAGCTCAGGTTCCAGCTTCACTTCTTTGTGAAATCACAACTTAGACAGGTGGGACAGAAAAGAGCTCCAAAGTAGAAGTCCAGTACTTTGCTATGTCAACTGCTTTGATTCTCTCCTTTTATTATACTCCTTGATAATAACTTCACCTTTCAGAGAATTATGAAAAAAATGTACCAATGTTTGGGATGTAAAAGTACTACACAACTCCTTTTTTGTCTGCTTTCATCAATATTTATGTGGCTTTTCTGCCCTAGTACTTAGGAGAAAAATAAAAATGGGCTGCTGCCCAAAGTTCTTTATAGCCAGGTGTCTCTATTCTCTTCTCACGGAATCATCCACATGCTCATAGCCGTAGCCTTTAATAGACAAGAACAAAAACAGAGTTTAATTCTTTTCAAGGACTCTTCAGGAAATAAAAAAAGTCAAGTCATTCCTAAACCAAATGCCTATATTGTCTTTTCCATATCCAGGCATGACCCTACTTTAAAAAAATCCCATGGGAAAAATCTAAATTTAGGGGGACAATACATCACTTTAAAAAAAAAAAAAAACTCACCATAACACTCTATCCTGGGTTTTTAAAATACATTCATCCAAAGTTTTGGCACTTAAAACTGATAATATTCAGTTTTGATTATTCCTAGGCAACCCTAAAAGTCCACATTCTCTGTCAATTTCTATTTGCTGAGATACAATCATTACTTAGTCAACCAGTAATACAAGCACTTAGGAGCCTGCCTGATTGATTATCCAGCATCTGCTTTTCAAGGAATCTTTCAGGCTCTCCAGTTACCACCATGCATCAGGTCAGAAAGGGGAATTATAAATTCATCATGTTTTGACAGTGGAGATTCCTCAATGTGCCAATGGCATTTCTGAAGTTTCCATTACTGCAGTACTTGGAGGGCATCAAGTGGATCTGAGAGACCACTCTGAACTAAATTTTAAAACTCTTATTTCTGCAGCTGATAATCTACCAAAGGCTCAAAAATCATCCACTGTTTAAGCTTTTTCCCATTTTCTCACATCAATTTTATTATATATAAAACAGAGTTCTCAGGTAATTGCCTTGCATTCCCTATTGTTTATAGAAATAATTGGTCTTACCTTCCCCTGCATGATTTGTGGGATCTCTATACTATCAATATTCATTTTCTTACTAATCCTGAATAAGTACAGAAGTGTTGAGTTGAATGTTCCAAGACACTGAAAATTTCTGTCACTGAAACTTGACATCATATTTTGAAGATACTCAACATTTTCACATCTGCTTCACATAGTGCTATCCCCTCTCCTCATCTTCTTTTGTTTCTGAATAATGTTTTTGCACTTTCTTCCTCTGTAACATTCCCACACACCTTAATACTCATCATGAACCTATTTGATCATTAAATCTAAAAAAGTCTTCAGTAATATAGTGGCCCAGGGGCATCACCTCTGTAATTCATATAATCTTGGAGAATATCCAACATATGGGTCATTTGGGAGAAAAGTAAAGCTCAATGGCCTCTGGCAAGGAAAAGAAAAGGAGAAACTGTAGTAGTATTTAAGGTGAGTTATCCTCACACAAAATTTATCAAACAATACAATTTTATAAGTAAGTCAAATACTAAAGTAGAAATATAAATGTCACATAACTTTCTCAGAAACTCTACATAGTTTACATAAGAATACAAAGTGCCTCTTCATGTAGTTGCATCCTTTAGAGCAGTTATAAAGCTACAGTGGCACATGTCAATTCAACAGGAACTATGGAAACCCTAGAGCAACCAAGGAGCCTATTTCTTGAATGTCACTTCACACATTGAAAATAAATATAAACTTTCACATTAATAGTGAAATAAATAAACACATGTAGGGTAAACAGCAAGATTCACTTATGTGTGTACCCCTTCCCCAAGATCCTAAAGAGCTGTGGTCAGCTATTTACTGCTATTCCTCACTTGGGGGTGTAAGTCATTATCATCTAGAAAAGTCTGAGAAGCATCACTTTAGAGAAGCAATTCCCCCATGATACATGAGGAAACTTGCATACAGATAGTGAAAAGAGGAAAAAATTCAAAATAATGTATTAAGAACAAAATCAAGCTGAGAATTTCTTATTATCAGACACTGTTTTAAAATTTGCCTGAACAAAGAAGTGCTGACAAAACAATATTCTTTTTTAAGAAAATGAACTTAATTTAAGCTTACCACAAACATAAGATCAAGAGTTAGGAAGAACTCCTGCCAGATTCTAGCCCAAATTTTTGGGAAAGCATTGAGTTTAAATAAAGGTGAGTACTTCAATTCTTATCTCATCTCTCACATTTGCTAGCTATATGAATTTGGACAAGACATTTCTGGGTCTGGGACATAAAAAACTTGCATGGAAGGTATTTATGGTCTTTTCTCCATCTCTAACACACCTATAGTTGATATGTCAAAGAAGATTAAGCACAGTAATACATGCAAATATTTAACTTGCAAAAGATTGGAAAATTTTTGCCAAATCTGAAATATTAGGTTAGTTCAGGCCACACCTGGGACAGTCATCCTAAAGGGACAATTTTGAAATTCTGGTCTTCTGATACCCAGCTCACATTTCTGGGAAAGACTATTCCAATTACCCCTTGAGTTTAATTCAAACCCCACAGGTTAACAAGAATAAATGCTTACTGAGCCTTTATTATGTGTCAATTTAACACAAAGTGCCAGCAGGCAATTATAAAAGAAATGCTCAATGCTGACTCTGTCCTTGTGGCTCTAAACAATATAGCTGGATGGATGAAGTGAACATACACTGATCAATCAGGCAGTAGATTAATGTAGAGTTTGCCAAGTGCTGGAGAGGGATTTTAAATGGTATAGGAATTCAGGAAAGAAAGAATAATGGTGGGGAAGAGTGGGGTTGTATGAGATAAAATGGTGTGGGTGTTTAATTTCAGAGAAATTTGACCCTGAATTAGGGTCTTGTAAAAGAGGAAAACTTGAATCAGTCTCACGAAATAAGTAAGTTACTCATTAATTAGGTTTTAAACAGTCGCCAGATGAGAGCAGTACATATACCTGTACTTGGAATGCAGGAAGTCCAGCAACTCATTCAGCAGGTGACGTTGCCCACTAGCCTCAATCAGGTGGTCTCCAACTTCAAAAGGCTCTGACTCTACACCTGGAAAAGAAAGGGCCCATTCCCAATCACATGCCCTGACTCAGGGCAAACTTCTTGAATAGAAAAATCAATAGGTAGGCAACAGCAAGAGAACCCTTTCTCTTTTTAATCCATTATGTCCCTTAGTCACATCTATCTGAGGCATTTTATAACTATTTGCTTATGTTACTATCTCAGTGCAGCTTAACACCAATTGCAGAGACTGGCACATCCAAAAAAGTCTTATAAATACTTGCCTAGGAATCAAACCCACTCTTTAGGAAACTGAGGCAAAGGGCGATGCCAAAGGTCAAGAATATCCAAAAGGAATCAAGAAACGGGCTTAGGTGTATATAAATGATTCTCAAGGTATGGGGTGGCAGTCAGAATATTGTGGAAGGGGTCATTGCCTGGAGGTCTTCTCTTAGTTGGGGCAAAAGTGACCCTGAGGCCACTGACCAGATGCCTGGAGGTGTTTTCTTTGGGTGCTCCTGCTGCCCACACTGCTGCTGCACACCAGAGGTCTTTTCTCTGCTCATGCCTGTGGTCTACACTGCTGTCACTGACATTGCTTCCCCTGATATCCCTGCTGCCAAAGGTGCTGCTGCTCGCTGGAGGTCACTTGAAGATCTTCTCTCTGGTTGCCACTGCAGCTACAGCTACAGCTGCCACCACTGTGGCTGCTGATCCCCCACCACTGCCAACAACACAAATGACTGAGCTGCTGCTGAGCACCTGCCTGCTGTCACTGACCCCCTGCCACTTACCACTTCTACCACTGCCCAGAGGTTTGCTTCCAGGGAGACTCCAGATTTAGTTGCACATGATTGTATCCATTTTGAGAAACCAGTCAGAGCCTGAGGTATGAGATTCTGGTGTGTTTCCTGCTATTGCAATCTTGGGGAGTCAAGGTGCACCTGTCTGGGAACACCCACCAGGACCTGGAGGTTGAGTGTCAGGTGCCTGTGGGTTTGGCTGTACCTGGGGTCTTCCTCCTGGGGGTGTTGGTTGCTGCCATCTAGTTATTGTCTCTCAGGATTGCTCATCCCTGGTTTTGTATTTCCAAATTCCAATATCGTTGAGTTCTTGGGACTGAAACATGGGCAAACCTAAGACATATGAGGCCCAGATTGGTGGAATAGTGACTCGGTCTGTCAGGGCCTCTCTGGGCCAGGAAGTCTTGTGGGAAGTCAGGGGTAGTGTTACACCACCTGCAATTCCCCTCAGTGCTTGACAAGGTTTCTGCTGAGTAACAAAGGTGTTTGCAAAGTCTCATCGTATTGGAAATTCAGTTGCAAACTTTCCTTCCTTGCTTGCCTAATATGTGTAGGCTTACTATTAATATTTTATGTGTTCTCCCTGAAAACAGGAGTCTTAACAGAACCAGGTTTAAAACATAGAAAGCAGACTTCTAATGGAACAGTGATTTCAGATTTAGTCATTTGTAATAAAACTGAGTAACCAAGAATGTTATGAGAAAATACAAAAATAGATTCTAGCTGCTGATCCCCTGTTGACTACTCTCAGATGACCTGAAGTATGTAGGCAAATAACTCCAACCCCATCAGGAATGATTAACAGGAACAGAAGAAATAAAGAAAATACAGTTTCTACAGTTAAAACACCTTATGATAATGCTTATATAATTAATGGAAAGCCATGACATCCTTACAGAGGGATGACTCTTTAGCCCCTGAATTTAGATCCCTCCTTTATCTCCCATGGGATACTTAGATGTAAAATCAGGACATGTTATAATCTGGTTTGAAAGTATACATACAAGAGTACAAAATATTCCATTTCTTAAAGATTAGGATTTACTAACTGCTGTAAATATTATTGGCCACCCATCCCCCAGAGAAAAAGTTCCTCAATGTTAAGTTCACACAGAAGAAGATGATGTAATATTATTGTTAGCTTAAACTGTCTAGCACTTATTAACCACAGCAGTAGCCACACAACTCACAGGGTTGAGTAAGTACTCAACCCTGCTGAACTTGCTTTAACCTTTATGATTAGTTAAGCAATATTAATATGTCTTGGGCTGGGGAGCTAGCACAGTCAGTAGAGTGCTTGCCTTGCAAGCACAAAGACCTGGGTTTGATCCCCAGTACTGCAAAAAAATAATAATAATAATAATATGTCTTAGTGTTTAGTTATAGTTTATCATGAGTAAGCAATTACTAAAAATAATTAGAACACTTCATTGCCTGGTCTAGTAATGATTATACAAGATATTTTTGTTATTTTTCCTTGTGCTCTTTTTCTGTTCTGGAAAAACATGTGTAACTGTCAACCTTTTAAGGTATAAAAATCTGTCTGGGAAAAATAAAATTTAGAACTTAGCATCCATCCCTTGAGTTTGTGTTGCTTTGTTCTCCAACTTGCCAATGCCTACTCCATCACCTGTGACCACTACTACCCATGCTAGCGCTGGACCCCAGCAGAGTAGGGCTGAGAAACTTTTGGATACTAGCAGAGACAGTTTTTCAATTTTCTCCTGAGATTTATTTTATTTTATTTTATTCATTTTATTTTATTTATTCATTTTATTTTATTTTTTCCCCTGGCATCTCTCTCCACTGTATTTGGAGCATGGTGTTTTTCATGCACCAATTTGTTGAGGATGGAGTTATGCATGGTGTTTTGCAGTTCTGCTGTATATTATATTATTTTTAACTTTCTCTCTCTCTCTCTCTCTCTCTCTCCATATATATATATATATATATCTATATATATATATATATATTCTTCTACTTCCTTGTCTGTTTCTCTGGATTCCCTTTCTAACTTTTCTCTCCCTAATAGTCAATCTCTGTTGGTTCTTCTTCCACTCTTCCTGTGGATTTTGCTTGTCGTTTCTCTCTCCCTCCTCCATGAACATCATGTCCTGCACTATTTCTGATTTCTCAGTGTCCAATATTTGAAATTGCAAATCCTTTGGCAAATTTTCTGTTATATTGTGGACTGTGTTTGAACTCATCATTGCTGTTTATAGGTAGAGGGCAGTGAACACCTTGGTGGAAGCTATTAGATTTGAGGCTTGTGTATTGTTTGTACTGGGTGCTGTTGAGGTTGGTCTCCCTCTTAATGGTGGTATACTAGAAAACTTCAGGGACAATACATTTCTACAGGGTAGCGTCTTAATGGTGGTGTACTAGAAAACTTCAGGGACAATATAGTCTACAGGGTAGCATCTGTAGTGCCTCAGATTCATAGAGACAGATGGGGAAACACACAAGCAACATGAAAAATTAAGGAAAAAAAGTGCCCCAAACAAATCGAGATGCCCCAATATTAGAATCCACTGACATAACAGTAGAAGAAATGTCCTCGAAGGAGTTTAGAATGTACATACTTAAACTGATCTATGATTAAAGGATGGTATAAAGAGTGAAATCAAAGAGAAAATACAGGATGTGAAGGATCACTTCAATAAGTGTTAGAGATTATGGGAAAAAAAAAACAAGCAGAAATCCTTGAAATGAAGTTATCCATAAACCAAATTAACTTCTAATGGAAAGCATCACCAACAGACTAAACTATTTAGAATACAGAGCCTCAGGCAATGAAGACAATATTATTTACTATTGAAAATAATGTTCATCATGCAGAGAAGATTGCAAAAATCCATGAACAGACCTTCCAAGAATGGGAAAACACAAAAAGACCAAATTTAGGAGTTACCTGGATAGATGAAGGAGCAGAGGTATAAACCAAGGGAATGTATAATCTTTTCAATGACATAACATCAGAAAATTTTCCAAATCTAAAGAATAAAATGGAAAATCAAATACAGGAGGCTTACAGGACTCCAAATGTACAAAATTACAGCAGACCCACACCAAGACACATTAAAATGAGGATGACTAAAATACAGAATAAGGGTAAATTCTTAAAGGCTGTGAGAAAAAAAAAACAAATTACATATAGGATAAAACCAATTCAGATCTCAAGTGATTTATCAATCCAGACCCACAAAGCTAGGAGGTCATAGAACAACATATTTCAAGCTTGGAAAGAAAAGGGATGCCAAGCAAGAAGTTTATAACCAGCAAAATTAAGTTTCAGATTTGAAAATGAAATAAAAACCTTCCATGAAAAACAAAAGTTAAAAAAATTCACAATTAGAAAGTCTGCAGTACACAACATTCTCGACAAAATATTCCATGAGGATGAAGAGGGAAAAAAAAAAGTGAAAACCAGCAAGGGAGAAATTACACTAAAGGAATAGTCAAAGAAGAAACTACATCAAATTAAAAGCCAGAAATAAATGAAATGAGCATGAATACAAATCATATCTCAGTAATAACCTTGAATGTTAATGGTCCCAATTCATCAAGCAAAGATAAGACTTGCAGATTGATTAAAAACAAAATCCAACATATGGTGTTTCCAAGAGATTCACTTCATAGGCAAACGTATCCACAGGACTGAAGGTGAAAGAATGGGAAAAAACATATCACTCATATGAATTGTGGAAACAATCAGGGATTTCCATCCTATATCAGAAAAGGTGACTTGTAGCCAAAGTTAATCAGAAGGGACAAAGAAAGTCATTTCATTCTACTGAAGGGAATTATACATCAGCAAGACATGTAATTATAAATACTTGTGACCCAAACAATGGAGCATCTATGTACATCAAACTCTTCACAATTTCAAGAATCAAACAGACCACAGCAAAATAATACTGGGTGACTTTAACATATCTCTCTCACTACTGGACAGATCTAAATAAAATCTAAATAAAAATTATAGAACTCAATAATACAATAAATAACTTAGACTTAACAGACATATATACAATATTTCATATATAAATGAGTGATACACTTTTTTCTCAGCAGTACATGGATCCTTCTCTAAAACAAACCACATAATATGCCACAAAGTATCTCTTAGTAAATACAAAAAAAAAATGGAGATAATACCCCACAGTCTATCAGATCATAATGGACTAAAATTAGAAATCAATAAGATAAAAAAATAGAAGCTACTGTAACATATGGAGAATAATACACTATTGAAAGACAAATGGATAGTAGAAGAAATCAAGGATGACATGAAGAAAATACTTAGAGAAAATGAAAATATGGATACAACAAACCAAAATCTCTGGAACACAATGAAGGCAGTACTAAGAGAAAAAGTTCACTGCATTGAGCTCATTTGTTAAAAGAATAAAAAGTCAACAAGTAAATGACCTAACATTATATCTCAAGCCCTAGAAAAAGAAGAAACAATCAACACCAAAAAGTAGGAGAAGATAGAAATAATTAAAGTCAGAACTGAAATCAATGAAATTGAAAAAAAATTGACAAAACCAAAAGTTGGTTCTTTGAAAAATCAATAAAATTGATAATCCCTAGCCACACTATGAAGAGAGAGAGAAAACCTGAATTAACAAAATACAAAATTAAAAAGGAAATATCACAACAGACCCAACTGAAATACAGAATAATTAGAAACTATTTTGGAAAAATTCATACTCCAACAAAAGAAATACTGCAGATATCAACAAATTTCCAGAGACATATGACCTATCTAATCTGAATCTTGAAATCATACATGATCTAAACAGAATAATTTTAAGTAATAAAATAAGAAATGCCATCAAAATTCTACCAATTAAGAAAATTCCAGAACCAGATGAATTCTCAGCTGAGTTATAGAAGATCTTCAAAGAAGAATTAATACCAGTACTCCTCAAATTATTCCATAAAATAGAAGGAGGGAACCTTTCAAACTCATTCTATGAGATTAATATCACCTTGATACAAAAATCAGACAAAGACATATTAAGAGGAGAAAACTTCAGACCAATATTCCTGATAAACACAGATGCAAAATTCTCAATAAAATCCTGGAAAATTTCTACCAAAACGTATTAAAAAAGATAGTGCACCACTATCAAGTGTGGTTCATCCAGGGATGCAGAATTGGTTCAACATATGGAAAAAAATAAATGTAATTCATCATATCAATAGACTTAAAAACAAGAATTATTATCTCAAAAGATGCAGAAAAGAATTTGACAAAATACAGAACCCCTCATGTTTAAAAACTAGAAAAACTTAGGTACAGTAGGAACAAACCTCAACATCGTAAAAGCCACATATGCTAAATCCAAGGCCAACATAATTCTAAATGGAGAAAAATTGGAAAGCATTCCCTCTAAAATCTGTAGCAAAACAAGGATGCCCTTTCATCACTTTTATGCAAAAAATATCCTTGAAACTCTAGCCAGAGCAATTAGAAAAGAGAAAGAAATTAAAAGTGTATAAATAGATAAGAAGAACACAAACTGTCACTATTTGCCAATAACATGATTCTGTATTTAGAAGATCTAAGAATTCCATGAGAAAAACTTCTAGAACTAATAAATAAATTCAGCAAAGTAGCAGGATATAAAGTCAATACCCATAAATTAAATGCCTTCCTATACATTATAAATGAATTCAATAAAAGAGAAATAAGAAAATATCCCACTCCCCCCAAAAAGAGAGTAAACTATCCCATTCACAGTAGCCTCAAAAAAAAAATAGTTATCAATCTAACAAAAGAGGTGAAAGAAGGCTACAATGAAAACTACAGAACATGAAAGAAAGAAACTGAAGATGACATTAGAGGATGGAAAGACCTCCCATGTTCCTAGAAAGGCAGAATTAATATTATCAAAATGGCCATACTACCAAAAGTGTTATACAAATTTAATGCAATTCCTATTAAAATCCCAATAACATTCTTCATAGAACTAGAAAAAAAATCATGAAATTCAATTGGAAAAATTAGAGATCCAGAATAGCCAAAGCAATCCTTAGCAAGAATAGTGAAGGAGGAGATATCACATTACCAGATGTTAAACTATACTACAGAGGTATAGTATAAAGCAGCATGGTTTGGTGCCAAAACAGACACATAGACCAATAGTACAGAACAGAAGACACGGAGAAAAACCCACATAAACAACAGGTATCTCATACTAGAACAGGAGTGCCAAAAATATTCACTTGAGAAAAGATAGCCTATTTAACAAATGGTGCTGGGAATAATGAAAAGAACATGTAACAAAATAAAAATTACATCTTTATCTCTCACCCTGCATGAAACTCAACTCAAAGAAGATCAAAGACTCAGGCGTAATAGTAGAAAAACTAGCCCAAATCTATACCACGTCAGCCTAGAATCTGATTTCCTTAACAAGACCTCTAAAGGTTGCAATATGTTCAATCAAGAATCAATAAATGAAATTGGATTCAAACTAAAAAACTTCTCAGGAAATGAAACAATCAATAATGTGAACAGAGAGCCTACAGAGTGGGAGAAACTTTTTTTCACATGCACCTCAGATTAAGCATTCATCTCTAGGATATATAAACAACTCAAAAACTTAACACCAAAAACAAATAACCCAATGAATAAATGGGCTAACAGATATGTCACAGAAGTTATACAATCGTCAATAAATATATGAAAAAAAATTTTCAATTGCAAGCAATTAGAGAAATGCAAATCAAAACTACTCTAGAATTTCTTCTCACTCCAATTAGAATGTAATTGTCAAGAATACAAGCAACAATAAATGTTGACAAGGATATGAGGAAAAAGGTACACTCATACATTTCTGCTGGGAATGCAAATTGGTGCAACCATTATGGAAAGCAGTATGATGATTCTTCAGAAAACTTGGAATAGAACCACCATTTTACCCAGGTATTCCACTCATTGGTTTATCCCTAAAGGACTTAAAATCAGCATACTACAGTGATGCAGACACATCAATGTTTATAGCAGCTCAATTCACAATTGCTAAACTATGAAACCAACCTAGATGCCCTTCAACCACATGAATGGATAAAGAAAATGTGGTATGTATATATGATGGAATACTACTCAGCTTTAAAAAAAGAATGAAATTATGACATTTGTAGGTAAATGGATGGAGTTAGAGAATGTCATGCTAAGTGAAATAAGCCAAACACCCAAAATTAAAGGCCAAATGTTTTCTCTGATATGCAGTTGCTTATTCATAATAAGGTGGGGTAGAGGAAGAATAGAGTTACTTTATATTAGGTAGAGGGAGTGAATGGAAGGGAAGAGGTATGGGGGTAAGAAGGACAGTTGAGTAAAACAAACATTTTTACCTCGTGTACATGCATGACTACAATGACCGATGTGATCCTACATGTATAATCAGAAAAATGAGAATTATACTTTATTTATGTATGATCTACAAAATGTATGATACATTTTACCATCATGTACAACTAATTAGAACAAATTTTGAAAACATAAAGATTATCTACATCCTAATGCCTCTTCTTCCTTAAAAATAATATTCTAATGTGCATCTGCTTAAGATCCTGTTAAACTTTTAAATAGTTCACAGTGCTACTTGGCAAAAAGTTTTTAACACAAGTACAGCAAATCTTTTGCATTCTTTCTATACTGGAGCCTCCATGGCCAGAGAATTGCCTATCAGAGTGTGTTAAAAAATTATTTGAATGAAAATGAAAACACAACACATCAGTTTTGTAGAAAAGCACTAAAGCATAGAAACATACAGAAGTCAGTAAGATGAAGGGGAAGCAGCAAGTGATTCTAAGAAGCATGTGGGCAGGAGGAAAAGCAAGTGAAAGTGCTACTTCAGAAACTGATTGAAGAGTATTTCAAGGAAAAATGATCTACTGTGTCAAGAGTATTTCAAGGAAAAAGTGATCTACTGTGTCAAGGGTTTCTGAGAAGTTAACTGAAATGTGAATTGACAATCTCTGGACATCACAGAGATCACTGGTGAACTTGGCATAGTGGCTGAGTAGGTTCAAGACTAGAGAAAATCTAATCACAAAGAAATGCTCAGACAAATCCAGATTATGACACATTCTGAAAAAATACCAGTTTTATTCTCCATAACTGTCAACATCATGAAAGACAAAAAGGTCCCCTCCCCGCACCCCCCCAAGCTTAAAAACATTTCTAGATTGCAGAAAAATAGAGACATGGTAAATGCAATACAGAACCTATGGATCTTAGATTAAGAGAGAAAAATAAAAACATAGGCATAAGGCACATTACAGGAACATCTGAAGAAATCTGAATAACATTAGATAATATAGAGAAAATGAGAATAAGCAAAATGCATACAGTAAATACAGATAGTTTTTTTTTCTTGAAGAATTCTGCTATGATTTTGAACCCAGAACTACTAAAGAAAAACAATGTGGGGATAAAGGACACTGCCTCACCATCAAACAAATATGGATGATCCACATACTTTTGAAGCTGGGATAAGATATTCTGAAGTTTAACTTTATTTGCCATCTCATTTTCAAATGCATCTGTAATTTTGAAGATAGAAAGGAAAATGGACTAACAAATCAAAAACAAAAACAAAAAACCAAACCCAACACTTTATAAATAACCTTACTAATTTTATTGAACATTCCTCAAATTTATACTAACTCCCAGTGGCTCATCTGCACTGAGAATTAATAGCATATCCACATGGAACTTTCCTATACATCACTTTGTTTTGAGAAGAAAGTCTACAAATTGAACTTGGGGGTAGATTTTTATAATGACTGGAAATTTCTGAAATTTTCTTCTTTAACATCTATTGTGGATTTAAGAGGGGGGAAAGGCAAATGGAGGACATAGGGCATGAATGGATATTTAAAAGTATGTGCTTTTCTCTAAGGAATAAGAAAAACTAGGCAAAAGGAAAAGGGAAATTTCATCATGCAGCAACTAAGTCTGATACACTTAACTCTGCCATTGTCTTACTGCAGCTGACCTGAGTATCATTCAGAATGCAAAATATTGCCATATATTCTTGCTATACAATGTGAGTGTAATTATAAAATATTTCCCTGCCCCCAAATCACATCCTCATTTAGTTTCTAAATGGATGAAGTTCTCTTGATTACCTTGGTCTTTCATCAAAATAGCCTTGTAGTATTTTTTCTGCAAAACTGACATGACATGGTATATCACTACTTCTGTCTTCTTGGGAAGGTCTGTAGCTACCTCAGCTTTTACACTCCTCAGCATAAATGGCTGGAAGAGGTTGTGTGGTTCACTTGCTGTGTAAGGAAAAAAATACAAGAGAGTGGTTCAAAAATACAACAAAGGCACTGAACTACTAGAGAACATATAGTAATAATTTACTTTCCTCATTTTCAAGCTAATTCTGCATTCTAGGTTAGTATAGCAATTTTCATAGTACAAACACTCCTGGACTTACAAAGTGACTGCATTCTTATAAATCCATCACAAATTGAAAATATCATGTAAGTAAAAAATATATTTAACAGACCTACCAAACCAAACATCACAGCTTAGCCCACCCTACATTAAATGTGCTCACAACACTTACAATAGTCAACTCAGGCAAAATAATCTAATATAATAATACTTTATGAAAAACTGTTGAATACTTGATGTAATTTAATGAATACCCATGTCTAAACAACACTGACAACATAGAACACTGTAGAGTATTAGTTATTTACACTCATGTTCATCCGGGGAACTGGGGAGTTGTGACTTGCTGCTGCTACCCACCCTATCTCTAGCCTCAAAAAGACTGATACTCATGTTGTCTTATGACTGAGTAGTATTCCATTGTGTACATACACCACACTTCCTTTTTTCATCTGCTAATGGACATTTAGGTTTGTTCCAAATTTTGGGTACTGTGAATGGTGCTGCAATAAACACAGGAGTAGGGATATCTCTGTGTCATGTTGATGTTCCTTCATTTGATGGGATTGTTGAATTGTACAGCAGTTCTAGTTTTGTTTTTTGAGGAAACTCCTTCCTGTTTTCCATTATGTTTGGAACAATTACTTCTGCCAGCAGTATATCAGAATTCCCCTTTCACCACATCCTTGCTAGCATTTGTTAGTTTTTTTGTCTTTTTCTAATATCCATTCTCACTCGGGTGAGGTAGTTTCTCATTGTGGTTATGATTTGCATTTTCCTGATGATTAATGATATTGAACATTTTAATATAACTAACAATAATGCATTATATATCTCAAACCAATTAGAATTTAGACACAATTTTGAATATACTCAACATAAAGAAGTTTGAATATATGATATGCTAATTATCTAAATTGATCACTACTCAATGTATACATGAATCAAAACACCAATACCACATACCTCAACAATAAGCACAAGGGAGATCCAAGATGGTGGACTAGAGGGAGGCTGCATTCCTTGTCACTCCGTAACTCCAGTTTCCAGCAGAGGATATTTGTTTCTTGGTGAGGTAGTTTTTGCTGCTTATCAATCCCCTGCTGTTTACCCCATTTGTATGCTGTGACCACCTGCAGTCTGCCAGTATATCAATGCCTTTTTTGAGTGCAGATTACTCACTGTCAGGCACCTATCATCAAACATTTGCCTGCCTCTCACCTGTACGGGGCCTGCCTTACACCTATCCATCACCAAACACATGAGGTTCATCTCCTGATCATCCAACAATAGTCAGCAAACTGATCACCGACTGCCAGTGCAGTGCCAGCTGCCTGCTCTTGCCTAGAACTTTACTGTTACAGTACCTGCAGGTTTGATTACATGTGGCTGCCATCATTTTGAAACAACAACCAGGCCCTATAGGACCCCTGGACAGACTGACTGAGCCCCGTCTCCAGGAGACCTCAGTTTGACCAATGACTTTGTACCTCTGGGACCCTCACATTGATTGCTCCCTGCCACCAGGACCCCCAGACCAACCGGCTGCACACTGTCATCAGGATCCCAGACCAACTTCACCTGGGCTCCAGGATCCCACAACCACACCAAACACCCAAACTCCAGGACCCCTGCCTGAACAACCACACCCCAACTCCAGGACCTCCAGCTCACCATGTCCACACCCTGAGCTGCAGCTCCCCATTGCCAACGTATTTGGAAGCCAGAGCAGCTATCATGGAAAATCCTGGAAGCCAGAGCTCCGATATTTAGATGGGGCACATCCCATCCTGAGATGACTGCTGGAGACTTGAAGCTCAATGTCAGGTACCTCTCATGCATCAGGCTACTGAACACTGGGAGGTTTCATTACTATATGACTGTTATATTGTATATTTTCATTTTTTTCCTTATTGAAAAATTTTAAGTTTTTATTTATTTACTTTCCTTGCTCTCTTTTCCATTTGTTCACCTGCTTCCTCAGAATCTCTTTCTCCTTTTTTTGCCTGCTAACATCCAATTTCTTTTGATAACACTCTCACACTTTCCATTATCCAGAACTTCTGTATATTCTATTCTTATTCCATTAACAGTCACATTCTACATCCCCCTGCATCCTCTTTGTCCTCCATTAGAAACTGCAGACTTTATTGCAAATCTGTTTGCTTTTACTGAAGATAATATTTGAACTCATACTGTTTATTATGAAAATTTTGTTATTGTCCTCATAGGGGTTATTTGGTCTAGAATTACTTAGTGTCTGAATAGGGCACTGCTAATAATGATCTCCCCTTAAAGAGAACATTCTGGAAACCTATAGGGCCACTATAGGCCTATAGGAGGAAATATGCAATACCCCAGATCTGCACTGCTAGAGGGGAAGCTACATGAACAACATGAAAAAACAAGGGAAGAAAATGCTCCAAATAAATCTAGATTCTATATTAATATAATCCAATTACAGTATATTAGAAGAAATGTCAGAAAAGGACTTCAGATTATACATGATTAAGATGATTCACAAAGCAAAGGATGAGAAAAGAGAGCAAATGCAGGCAATGAATGATAATACCAATAAGCACTTTAAAGAGCAAGTGCAGGAAGCAAAAGATCATTTCAACAAAGAGAGATTCTCAAAAAAAAATGGAAATCTTTGAAATGAAGGAAACAGTAAACCAAATAAAAACTCAATTGAAAACATCACCAAAGACTAGACCACTTGGAAGACAGAACCTCAGACAATGAAGACAAAACATTTAATCTTGAAAATAAAGTTGACCAAACAGAGAAGATGGTAAGAAATCATGAACAGAAACTCCAGGAACTATGGGACATTATGAAAAGACCAAATTTAAGAATTATTGGGATTGAGGAAGGCACAGAGATATGAAGCAAAGGAATGAACAACCTATTCAATGAAATAATATCAGAAAATTTCCCAAACCTGAAGAATGAAATGGAAAATCAAATACAAGAGGCTTATAGAACACCAAAAGCACAAAATCACAACAGATCCACACCAAGGCACATTATAATGAAAATGCCTAACATTCAAAGATAGGGTTTTGAAGGCCGTGAGAGAAAAGCATCAGATTACATACAGGGGGAGACCAATATGGATAGGAGCCAACTTATCAAACCAGATTCTAAAAGGTAGAAGGGCCCGAAACAAAATATTTCAATCTCTGAAAGAACATGGTTGCCAACCAAGAATCCTATACCCAGCAAATATAACCTTCATATTTGAAGATGAAATAAAGTCCTTCCATGATAAACAAAAGTTAAAAGAATTTAAAAATAGAAAGCCTGTGCTACAGAATGTTGTCAACAAATATTCCATGAGGAGGAAATAAAAAACAACAATGGAGGTCAGCAAAGGGAGGAACTACCTTAGAGAAAAACCACTCAAAGGAGAAACAAAGCCAATTTAAAAACCAAAAACAAGCCCAAATGACTAGGAATGCGAATCATATCTCATTAATAACCCTGAACGTTAATGGCCTAAACTCATCCATCAAAAGACATAGACTGTCAGAATGGATTAAAAAGAAAGATCCAACAATATGCTGCCTGCAAGAGACTCATCTCAAAGAAAAAGACATCCACAGACTAAAGATGAAAGGATGGGAAAAAACCTACCATGCACATGGACTCAGTAAAAAAGCAGGGGTTTCCATCCTTTTATCAGATAAAGTGGACTTCAAGCCAAAGTTAGTCAGAAGGGATAAAGATGGACATTTCATACTGCTTAAGGGAACCATAAATGAGGAAGACATAATGATAGTAAATATTTATGCCCCAAACAATGGTGCATTCCTGTACATCAAAAAAAAAATCCTTCTCAATTTCAGGAATCACATAGACCACAACACAATAATTCTGGGTGATTTTACACATGACTGTCACCACTAGATAAATTTTCCAAACAAAAACAAACCAAAGAAACCAGAGAACTCAATAACACAATCAATAACCTAGACTTAATAGACATATATAGAATATTACATCCATTAACGAGCAGATTCACTTTCTTCTCAGCAGCACATGGAAACTTCTCGAAAATAGACCATATGTTATGCCACAAAGCAGCCCTTAGGAAATGCAAAAAAATAGAGATACTGACGTGTTCTATCATATCATAATGGACTGAAAGTAGAAATCAATGACAAAATAAAACAGAGAAATTACTCCAACACCTGGAGACTAATTTGCTATTGAATGAAACATGGATAACACAAAACATCAGTGTTGAGATAAAAAAAATATTCTTAGAGGTCAATGAGAACAATGATACCACATATCAAATTTCTGGAACACTATGAAAGTGGTACTAAGAGGAAAATTCATTGCATGGAGCACATTAAAGAAAAGAATGAAAAGTCAACAACTAAATGACCTAACATTACAACTCAAAGCCCTAGAAAAAGAAGAACAGAATAACAGCAAAAGTAAATGAAGACAGGAAATAATTAAAATCAGAGCTGAAATCAATGAAATTGAAACAAAAGAAACAATTCAAAAAAGTGGCAAAACAAAGTTCGATCTTTGAAAAAGTAAACAAAATAGACAAACACATAGCCACACTAACAAAGAGAAAGAGAGTGAAAACTCAGATTTATAAAAGTTGTGATGAAAATGGAAATATCATGACAGACGCCACTGAGATACATAAGATAATGAGAAGCTACTTTGAAAATCTGTATTCCAACAAAATAGAAACTACGAAAGACATTGACAAATTTCTAGAGACATAAGCTCCTCCAAAACTGAACCAGGAGGACATACACAATTTAAACAGATCAATATCAAGCAACGAAACAGAAGAAGCCAATAAAAACCTACCATCCAAGAAAAGCCCAGGACCAGATGGATTCTCAACGGAGTTCTACAAGACCATCAAAGAAGAACTCATTCCAATATTTCTCAAAGTATTCCAGGAAATAGAAAAAGAGGGTACCCTAACAAACTCATTCTATGAAGCTAATATCACCCTCATACCCAAACCAGGATAATGAGTTGATAAATATAGACGCAAATATCCTTAACAAAATATTGGCAAACCATATCCAAAAACATATTAAGAAAATCGTGCACCATGGTCAAGTGAGGTTCATCCCTGGAATGCAAGGATGGTTTAACATCTGTAAATCAATAAATGTAATCCATCATGTCAATAGACCTAAGTATAAGAATCATATGGTTATTTCAATTGATGCAGAAAAAGCGTTTGACAAAATACAACACCCCTTAATGCTCAAAACACTAGAAAAAATAGGGATAATAGGAACATACTTGAACATTGTATAGGCTATTTATGCTAAGCCCATGGCCAACATCATTCCTCATGGAGAAAAACTGAAATCATTCCCTTTAAAAATGGGAACAAGACAGTGATGTCCTCTTTCACCACTTCTATTAAACATGGTCCTAGAAACTCTAGCCAGAGCAAATAGGCAGACAAAAGAAATTAAAGGGATACAAAGAGGAAAAGAGGAACTGTGATGGGCTGACAGATCTGACTCCATGAAAATGTTATTGGCTAGACTCTAAGGGAAATGACTAAACAGACTCCATTTTGCTCTGAGAATCCATGTTATGCAGGAAAAAAATTTTCTCCCTTGGGAACACCCAGCCTCTGTGCTCATCATCAGTTACTTAGTGTGACATGTTTAACAATACAGAATGATAATTCCTATGTAAAGAAGCATTGCTCTGGGCTGGGGAGATAGCTCAGCTCGTAGAGTGCTTGCCTCGCAAGCACTTTTGATCCTTATTGCTCCTAAACAAGTACCATGTGAATGGTTATTGTGTGGATGTTAGTAATCATTCTTTAGTTTGTTACTAGTTAAGGGTAACTTTGAGTCCCTTCCCCCTCTGTTGATGATCTCATTATGTTAATGTGTAATTTTGAATCATAGCAACAAACACTTATGATTAATGTGATTTTTGGTATAAGAATCCCTACAACCCTGTGTTTGAGGCTGTTCTCCCAATAGCCATGTTTTGGGACATTGTGTGAGACAGTCAGCTGGCCAACTTAAGAAAGACTCTCAAATTTGGACTTCTCAGTGGTGATCAGTCTGTTTTTAAGTTGTGCCCCATAACACTTGGAGGCCCCAGCGAGAACCTCACTGCATGGTGAGCAATCACCTCTTACCTCTGACCTGGAAACTCCTGTGGAGGGGAGAGGCCACAGCGTTGCTCCTAGGGGAAGGTCTCTGAGAGACATTCCTCAGCCCCAGGCTGCAAGGTCTGGGGAGCCCCACCCCAGGAGTGAACTAACTCTCTGAGAGTCACTATTTTCTGCACCCCTGGGGGACTGGTAAGTTTGTTTCTGGCAGATCTGCATCTGGGGGCTCTGAGGAAGGCTGGACGCAGCATTACTTCCTGAGTCCAGAACTGACAAGATGTTGCTCAGTTCCTCTGGTCTGGAATCTGAGTGGCCACTTGTCTGTGTCTTTGGTATTTTATCTGTTCTGTGTTTGTTTGTCCTTTTCTGTTTTTTGTTACCTTTAAGCATAAGCATGTGTATGTACTCCCCTCCAGAGCAAGTTAACTAATTTCCAGGAATTCCAGAAAAGAGCCAGTGACTATGAAACCCACTGCAATGTCTTTTCTCTCTCTAAATTCTGTGAGAGATAATGACCAACTTTTGAGGTCAGATGACCCCCTCAGGGGTCCACCAAATATTTTTGGGCAACCTGAACATCCTGATCAAATGTTTTATAGTCAATTTGGGTAAAAAAAAAAAAATGGTTAGGAATGTTTTTAGCCATGTTCGCTGAAGCGTACATTAAAATGTAAACTGCTGCCAATAGGAACTTCCAACTATTGGAGTTGGTCCACCAAAATGCCAGGCTAACATTTTGATGGCTGCTATCCAAGAGAACAGAAAAACTGGTTTAGAACAAGACCCCAAACTGAGGTAGCTCTCCCAGGAGACCAATGGAAGCAGCTCCCTTGCTGTATCTTTTTGAAACTCCTTCAGGGAAGGACAGGGCATAACATTTGTCTTATTCTCTTAATTCATTTTCATCTCCAATGAGAGGGACCACATCAGGATGGAGTCCAAAACAACTTTAAAATTCTATTCTTTTGAGTTCATAATTTCGATCTGGTGTGCCTAAGTTGATTTTTTTATCAGACATATTTTACTCAAATATAAAGTTTTCTTAATGCTCTGTTAATTCAGAGGCCAGTTTACAAGGGTTAACTCTCAATCTAATGGGTTTTAAAATAAGTTATAAGGCCTTTTCCATCTGTTTATTTTATGTATATGTACACCAGTGTATTATCATGTCTACATATATTTGGTACCAAAATTGACATATGAGCTCATAAATTAAAATTCACAAAAAATGGATCCAAATACTTTTTTTATTTAAATGATTTAAAAGGTTTTTAAATTGGGTAAACAAAAGTATGGTTTTCAAGTTACTAACACAGTTTTGTTTCCAGGTGGTAAAAAAGTAAATAAAATGTTAATTTTTATAAAATGTCTAATATCCATTGTTTCTAGGTTTTTCTTCAACAGGAAAGAAATGACTAATATAGCTCAATATAATTTTCTGATACCTTGGTTGTTAAAAAAAATAACTAAATTATATTAACATTATAGGATTGATCATGGATGTGTTTGTTAGAGATATCTGATTGATTTAAAGAATTAGAATGCTGTTAAATATAACATCAAGTAGTCTTAACTCCTTAAATTCCACAGAGTAATATACTTAAAACATTTTTAGTGTTTCATAAATTGGTAAATAAAAAAGAATTTAAATTTACTTCATGTTATCACTGAAAACATGATTACTAAAAGTCTTAACAGATATTATTCTATATAAAGGGTCCAAAAATTTAAAGTGTATTTAAATAGAATTCTGTAAGTACAAAGTATTCATCAGATGAAAATAGAGTAATTTATCTAAATTCAAAATTTATAGTTGTTTCAGAACATAAATTTTAAAAAGGAGGTCAACAGATTAAAACATTATAAGGTTTTAAATATAAAAATATATTTAATAAAATGTTTCTAGATAAAAAGTCTTTATGTGATAAATAAGGCTGTAATTCATCTAATTAAACAACTAGAGTGTCTAATTAAGTAATTAAAAAGTGTTAATCAAGCGTAAATTTCAAAAGGTTTATGTGTATATAGAAGTAACACAACAGTTAAAACTATTCAAGGTTTTTTCCTAAGGTCAAATATTAATGTACTGATATAAACCAATTTCAGTATATTTGCTAAAATGACCAATAATTCTTAAAATATTAATTTACTCTTAACATTGTATCTATTAAGTTTTATTTTATAGAGCAATTAGTCTTAAAAATTAAGGGTTTGTACAATTCTGGTTAAACAGCAACTGTTATTTTAGAGAATTACACTACATTACAAAGTCTAAATTTTCTTTAAAAGCTAAACATGGTTAATATAAAAACATCAATGTAAATATGATTCTATTACTCTTATTTATATATTAAATGTGTTCATATCTTACAGGTATACAAGTCTTTAAAAGGTTTAAAAGAACATTTTATCAAGCTGGTGTTCTCCAACCTAAAATTGTAATGGTAATTTAAAACTTACCAGAATAAGAAATTTATTGGGGATTTATTTATATCATTTAGTGTTCCATAACTGAATCTGAACCTTATGTTTCCTTCTGCACTGGGATAAAAATGTCAATGTATTTCTAAAAGATAATAGGAGTCTGATATGTTTAAAGGCTAATATCATGGAACAGAAAAAATATTTTGCCACTTTACTACACAAAATGAAAATTAAAAGCTCTCTAAGCTTTCTTTGATTCACACTTTAGGTGTAATATCATACTATGTTAACTAACATTCATGTATTTATGAAGAGCCCTGCCTTACCTGAGATAAGGTTCTGCCTCCCACCTTACTACATGTTACAGAGGCTCCAAAATAAGGCAGACTTCAGTTCACTTAAAGTTATATTCAAAAGATTGTTTTTTAATTGTAAAATTACTCTGATCTCAAACAGGGGATATAATATATAGCTCATTCAAAACTTAAGATAGCTATTACACAACTAAATATGTTTTTACTGTTGTTAATTCCATTTTGTATTTTCCTTGTAAACTCTGTAACTGTTGACTGATTAATGTTTTACAGAGGTACTGTTTCAAGAACAACCTAAAATTAATTTGAGATAATAAGTCATCACCTACAGGACAGATAATATAGACCCAGTTTAATAAAAGTTGGTAAATAACTATAAAGTCATAGTCATTAAAGTTAAAACCCAGTACTCTTACTCTATGACTGATGAAACTGACGTGGTGGATGTTTAAGATCAAAAGTTAAAGATTGAGATTAAAATAAGGGGTCAAGAGAATCAATATTTGGCTCTTGCCCTCAGAGTCAGCCTAAACCCAGGGAACAAGAGAACTTCTCTAAGGAGCTTTGCAACTCTGGGCCACACAACCTTCCAATCAGGGAAAATGTTGAGACCACTAGAGGATAAGAAGTCAATCAGTGCACCTACTGCAGAGGAGGATCCTCAGGGAAGGGAGATATCCCTAATGCTTCCAAAGGAAGCCATCTCATCAAGGAGAACCTACCAGGTGAATGGCACTAAAGGAGCTAAGAAGCTGCTCTCAAGTTCCCCAAGAGTGTCCCCTGTGGGAACTCAGCTATCTCTTAACAGCAGATAGGAAGAAGGTCAATTTGACAAGCTTGATCTTAAACACCTAGCAAAACAGTTAAAACCAAAACACAGTCATTCGTGGACATTTTAAAAACTAAACAATAGTTACTTTAATGTAACTTGGAATATACACTTGGGTTAGTCCCCCCAAAATAAGTAGAACTAAAGGTAACAAAAAAAAATTCTTAGACCAAAATGCCTGATAATTATCAAAAGAAACTATCAGTTATATTTTTAGTCAGTTTAAGCCTACAGATATTTCTAACCATTGATACAGGTAGACTTAATCAATGTTTGCTAGTACAATTCTCTAACCCTGAGTAACAAAAATAAAGGATCTCTACTAAACAAAAATATTATGCCAGTAAAAAGATATTTTGCAAAAATCAGATAACAGTAAGTAGCTTAACTAAATGGTGTGTTTATATTCCTGATAACTCCAACAGTGATAAGGTTTACAATTAAGGCCTTATCTTCTCCAACCTTCTTAGACTTTGTTAGGCCTTTTTATGTAAACAACATCTCAGCTCTTCCATTTCCTGGTAAGAGATTATTAATTTCTATTAGCTTCATGATATTCATTGACATGTTCCAGATGCTATATATTTTGTACTCATGGTTTTTTGTTTCTTTCATAAAACAAGACTTTTACCCCTCGAAAGACCCAATTTCTAAAAGGAACTTTTTACTGCTTTAACCCACCCCATGTCGCCCCCTCTCAACTTGAAGCAGCAAGATCGGTCATCAGCCATTTTCCTTACAGCATTAGAAAGTCCCTAAAATTAGAGAAGTAATAAAAAAAATTTTAAAAGACAGTCAATATAGATAGGTAAGTTGGGTTAAAACACAAAAATAAAGGCCATATTGGGTCCAGAATGTTGGAGGCAAATGACCTCTGAGAAATTAAAATGGTAATGTTTCAGAGTCCTTCCTCCACCCTTACCAAGAACCTGTTCCTGTTCTAACCTATTGTTAAGTCTCTCTAACAGGTTCAAATTATGAGACAACCAGCCCCAAGAGACAACTAATTTCCAACACCCATCTCAGTCAGAAGACTATGTCTACATCAAATTGATCCAGAAAGGACTAACACCCAGTTGAAATGGAAGGGACCTTACTCATAACATGAACTCATCACATCTGAGTTAAGACAACAGAAAAATGGACAGACCTCAGAGACCCCATCCACTGTCTAAAGATAAGACTGAAAAAATGTTAATCATGTTTTTTCTCTTACACTACTAATGAATCAACAAAGATTTGATTAAGTACAAAAAACCACTGGGAAATTTAATGGGCTGACAGATCTGTCTCCATGAGAATGTTACAGGCCAGACTCTAAGGGAAATGACTAAATAGACTCCATTTTGCTCTGAGAATCCATGTTATGTAGGAAATAAGATTCTCCCATGGGAACACTGCGCCTATGTGCCCATCATCCGTTACTTAGTGTGACATGATTAACACTACAGAATGATAATTCCTATGTAAAGAAACATTGCTCTCTTTTGCTCACTATTGCTCCTAAACAATGTATTATGTGAATGGTGGTTCTGTGGATGTTAGTAACCATTCTTTAGTTTGTTCCTAGGTAAGGGTCATTTTGACCCACTTCCCCCTCTGTTGGTGATCTAATTATGTTCATGTGTAATTTCGAATCATAGCAACAGACACTTATGATAAATGTGATTTTTGGTATAAGAACACTGTGGTCCAGTCTGTTCTCCCAAAAGCCATTTTTTGGTGCATTGTGTGAGAGAGTCAGCTGGCTACCTTAATAAAGACTCTCAAATTTTTACTTTTCAGTGGTGATCAGTCTGTTCTTAAGTTGCGCCCCATAACAGAACTTAAGCTGTCACTATTTGCTGATGACATGATTCTATATTTAGAGGAATCAAAAAATTCCAGAAAATTTCTAGACAACATCAATGAATTCAGCAAAATAGCAGGCTATAAAATCAAAACACATAAATCTAAAGCATTTTTATATGCAAGTGATGAAACATCTGAAAGAGAAATGAGGAAAACAACTCCATTTGCAAGAGCCCCCCCCAAAAAAAATACATGGGAATCAATCTAACCAAAGAGGTAGAAGATCTCTACAATGAAAACTACAAAACATTGAAGAAAGAAATTGAGGAAGACCTTAGAAGATGAAAAGATCTCTCATGTTCTTGAATAGGCAGAAAGAATATTGTCAAAATGGCCATACTACCAAAAGTGCTATACAGATTCAATGCAATTCCAATTAAAATCCCAATGATGTACCTTACAGAACTAGAGCAAGCAATCATGAAATTCATCTGGATGAATAAGAAACCCGGAAAAGTTAAAGGAACCCTTAGCAGAAAGAATGAAACAGGTGGTATCACATACCAGAACTTTAACTATATTACAAAGAAATAGTAACAAAAACGGCATGGTATTGGTACCAAAATAGACAGGTAGATCAATGGTACAGAATAAAGGACATGGACACAAACCCAAATAAATACAATTTTCTCATACTAGACAAAGGTGCCAAAAATATACAATGGAGAAAAGATAGCCTCTTCAACAAATGGTGCTGGGAAAACTGGAAATCCATATGCAACAGAATAAAACTAAATCCCTATCTCTCACCATGCACAAAAATCAACTCAAAATGGATCAAGGACCTTGAAATCAGTCCAGAGACCCTGCATCTTATAGAAAAAAAAGTAGGTCCAAATCTTCAATCTTGGCTAAGGATCAGACTTCCTTACAGAACTCCCATAGCACAATAAGTAAAAGCAAGAATCAATAATTGGAATAGATTCAAACTAAATAGATTTCTCTCAGCAAAGGAAACTATCAGCAATGCGAAGAGAGAGCCCACAGAGTGGGAGAATGTCTTTGCCACTCATACTTCAATAGAGCACTATCTCCAGAATATATAAAGAACTCAAAAAATTCTACACCAAGAATACAAATAACCCAATCAACAATGGTCTAAGGATATGAACAGATGTTTCACAGAATAAGATCTACAAGCAATCAACAAACATATGGAAAAAATGTTCAACATCTTTAGTAATAAGACAAATGCAAATCAAAACCACACTAAGATTCCATCTCACCCAATTAGAATGGCAATTATCAAGAATACAAGCAACAATAGGTGTTGGAGAGGATGTGGGGAAAAAGGTACACTCATACATTGCTGGTGGGGCTTCAAATTAGTGCAGTTACTCTGGAAAGCAGTGTGGAGATTCCTTAGAAAACTTGGAATGGACCTACCATTTGACCCAGCTATCCCACTCCTTGGCCTATACCCAAAGGACTTAAATCAGCATACTACAGAGATACAACCACATCAATGTTCATAGCTGCTCAATTCACAATAGTCAGATTGTGGAACCAACCTAGATGTCCTTCAGTTGCTGAATGGATAAAGAAACTGTTATATAATATATATGATATA